>NW_006768488.1:0-2376 GCF_000300595.1 Phanerochaete carnosa HHB-10118-sp
TTTCATCAGAGCTCAATGTGCCCTGTGTCCAGTCCTAGGGTTGGTGCAAACCGGGTTTTTTCCCCTCCGAATGTAAAGTGATATGTGCAAACCGGGTCTTGTCGCCGTTATACGCCTCCTTGAGATTCGGTGTGCACCCGAGTTCAGGAACGTAACCACTAGTCACGGTGGTGTCTCCGCTGCTCAATGCTCTCCGTTCCCAATGACCCACCCTCATGTGTCCTCCCAAACCGCAGCCGCAACTCCTGACGATGGCAGCTGCCCTCCTCCACCGGCTCTCTTCCTTTGTTAGTTGGCGGGCTCTGCATTGCGTCTCCCGCCCAGCCGGGGCGTTGCATCAGGCCCGGCGCAGGTGAGTAGCAATGAACTCGAACCGAGATATTTCACTAATCTTTTTACGTCTTAGGACGAATGATGTTCAGAGGCTATCGGTGCCCATGCGGATGTCGGTGAAGGAAGGCCGGGCAGTCGTCTAGTCAATAGTGCCGACCGACCTGAGGGTTCAGGTGCTCTTCCCAGGAAAGCCTGAGTTCGGCGGATAGTGGCTTCAACCTGAGCACGGCAAAAGTCCTGCAGAGATTCTGAGCCGCATATAAGGGCCAGCGCGTGGTACTTTGCTCGACAGCGAGCAGTTTCATACTCAAGCTTAGAACACCATGCGTCTTACCACTGTCCTCGGTGTCGTTGTCGCAGTATTCGTTGCCCATGCCGCTGCGCAGAGCTGCCCCGGCTGCGAGTCGCCTACGGGCTGTCCCGGACTGTGTTTCCAATCTGGCGGGCAGTGAGTAGTTGCTACTTCAGAGCGCTCGCTTTGTCGCGATCTCATAACACCGCTTTTTCACAGGCCATTCTGCAAGGGCTATTGCGGCTCTACAGGTATGAGCCCTTGTGGCGCCTGTGCCGGCCAGGGCGATGAAGGGAATTGCTACTATGACGACTCAGGCGAGTGTTTCCTGGAGGTGCTGTAGGTGCGTCGACCTTTCCTTAGTTCAGCTACGCGTGTTTAATCAGGCCCCTTCGCAGGCGAAGCTAATGCGTGGGCGATTTAATGACAATTGTTTACTGTTCGGCTTGAAGACGTTCTCCCTGTATGATTCATGTACCAGTATGCAGCCATTATGTGAAGTGACAAAGTGTGCGTCAGACACTCAGTCTTGAGTTGTGTCTAGCCAATGCCTCAAGAGTTCGTCGGGAGCCTGCGACGGCGGTGAGCCGCGAGACAATGCACCTGAAGGCAAACTAAGGAAGGGCTAGTGATGCCTAGCCCTCATCCTAAGCTTACAGCTGTGCGCGGGTTAATCTAACAGCTTCAGCGATGGTATGTCCCGCAGCCGACCTTCGTTGTTTACCGGGCTTCCCAGATACTCGCTAGTATGCAGTGGTGTTCGAGTGCATTAGCTTGGAGGTCACCGCCCAACCCGACTCATATTACGTCTCGTATGATAAGGTAACGCAGCGGGACATAAGTCAGGCGGCGACGGTCGTTGCTTGCCGCTTCGTGATCGGATGAGGACGCAAGCGCAACGCTTCAAGCCTTCAGCGGGTCTAAGACATACAGGCTGAGATATCCAACGGAGTAAGCATATGTCAGAGTCGTGCAATCCTGAAGCCAAGCACTGGAATTATCCTGACCATCCGCATCTCACGGTCCATGTATCTACCTCAGGCTACCGTCCCCTGTTCTGGTGGTCTTCGCCTCGCTTGCTGCTCAAGGTGTAGTGCATGTCCCTGGAAAATTGCACTCAATGGACGTCCCCACAGGTCGCCCTGGACTCTGCGATCTGGTCGACGGAAAGTAGGTCATCCCGGAGAATACCCTTGCGAGGCTTGTGCAAAACAGGGCTCGAATAAGAACTGCTACTACTTCGATAACACTGGCCAAGGCCAGTTGCGGATGTTCTGTTAGGTAAGTTGACCCGTAGTTAACCGCTGAGTCCAGTGCATAGATTATATGGCTTGACGAAGCTCGTGACATGAATGCTGCACTCAAACGACCGACAACGAGCGTGGCAATAAACTGAAATTTTAACGACGATTTCCTTTTGTGACCTTGCACCGGCATGATCCGCAATTGCGTCACGTCCCGTTACGCCCCGAGAAGAACTCCCCGTGCACTAGTACTGTTGCTCATTGCTCTCGACTCGCTGCAGCTATGAAGGTGCCGGTGAGGCGCTGAAGAGAGTCTGCTGCCGCCTTTCCAAGTGCTCTGAATGATTGATTACAGGACTATACTCGCGCTTCGTGCTTATCTTGACGGTCGGCAAGTTCAATACCGACTGTCTCCGTCCGTCGAGCATTCTCCGCTACTCAGCGCGGTTCTTCGCTCTCCGTTCCCGATGACCCGCTCTCGTGTGCCCGCTCGAACTGCAGCTGCAA
>NW_006768489.1:0-2375 GCF_000300595.1 Phanerochaete carnosa HHB-10118-sp
ATTGGCGGTCGCAGCAACTGCTACTGCCGAAATAGTGATGTGCGGGCCGGGCCTCAAAGCCTGCAAGCCCGCCAAGCCCGGCCCAAAAAGCCTGGCCTGAGTCAAGCCTGGCAGCGGGCTCAAGGCCGGGCTCGGAGCGTAGTCAAGCCCAAGCCCGGCCCGGAAGCCCAGGCTTGGGTGTGCTGGCCCCGTCACTGTTCCCTGAGTTCAGAATAAGGAGAGAGCGATCTAATATGCACATAGAAGACAAAATGTAGATATTCTAGATATAACGGCTCTCGCCGAGCACGATTGTGCGTCACCATCTGGTGCCTGCCGTAGGCGCACGCCCGTAGACTTCGCTGCAACTCGACTTGTTCCGCAGGTGTAGATCTTCTGAAGGTTATAATTTAGTGAGTACATGCAGTATTAATCTACTACACCCAAATACATTCCCTTTTGATAGCACCGGAACACTCGTTGTATTGTGAGCAAGCCCGGGCTTAAGCCCAAGGCTTGGGCCGGGCTCGGGCTCGGCTCGGGCTCAGGGCTCGGCTCGACGTCGTCACAAGCCCAAGCCCGGGCTTTGAGCCCAAGCCGGGCCCGCACATCACTAGCCGAAAATGTGACGCAGGTGGCACGAAGGTGTACAAGGAGACAGACAAAGGCTATGACAGCCTCTTCCAGGTTGGGACACCACGAACCAAGGAAGGAATACTGCAAGAACTTGACAAGCAAATTGCTGCTGCATGTACCGGGGTTGCCAAAACTGTCAAGGACCTCCAGACAGCAACAGGAGTTAAAAACACGTACACACAGCAATGGATCGATCGCTTGATTAAGCGTGCACGACAAATGAAGAGAGACGATAGCTCACGCACCAAAGACTCAATACATGATGAACTCCAGCAGTGGGTTGAAGAACACAAGGAAAAAATCATTAGCCCATTCTTCACGGTTGATGGATTTGATCCCACACAGGACACGCCTATCGAAATCCTCCACACTGTTCTTTTGGGAATCACCAAATATATCTGGCACATGACGCATACGCAGTGGAACACAGAGCAGAAGAGCCTTTACGCGCATCGGCTTCAGGCAACTGACGTGAAGGGCCTATCAATACCTGCAATACGTGCTCAGTATATCATGCAGTATGCAGGTTCGCTCGTGGGTCGCCAGCTGAAGATTGTTACACAAACAATCTCCTTTCATGCCCATGACCTTGTACCACCGCTGGTATTTCAGCTCTGGCTTGCCGCAGGAGAGTTCTCATCTCTTGCTTGGTTCCCTGAGATACGAAACATAGATGAATATTTGGTACGTTCACGGTGCAATAGTGGGAACAAAAGCTAACTGGTTTATTTTAGGACGACATAGAGATTGCTCTTGCAAATGTACTCGACACATTCTGTGACCTAGACCCCAGCAAAATACTCGAGAAGATTAAGCTACACCTTCTGACGCATACACGGTACGATGTCCTTCGCTTCAGACCACTACCGGGACAAGCCACCGAAGGCTATGAGAGCTTCAACGGCGTCTTCCAGAATTGTTCAGTCTACTCCAATCATCAGGCCCCAAGCCGTGACATTGCTAAACAGCTGGCTCAGCAGGAGTCGCTGAAACACCGTCTAACAGGAGGTTACTGGCCAGATAACGAGGGTGGAGACTGGTCTAGGGCTGGTCTAGGTGTGCGCAGCTATCTGGAGAGACACCCCATCCTGCAGCGTCTCCTTGGCTGGACAAACCAACTGCAACAAGTCCCTGGTTAGTAGTTATTTCAGTGCTGCGAAGAGAATACAGCTTACAGAAGTCCACCAAGGTTCATCAAAGCCGACGTCCCTTAAAAAAGGCGCAAGAGTTTCAGTTCGGCGGCCCAGACACGGGAACTTATTAAGTTACACCGGACTAGCCACCAGAAGTGCCCAAGAGCGGCTAAGACACGCTGAAGAATTTCCGAAAAGCCCAAAAAATGGCACAGGCGGGAATCGAACCCGCGGCCCGAAAGTAACAGCAGCGTGCTATACCACTAAAGCATAAGACCTTGCAAATGTAAGGCTGGAATTGCCCTATATTACCACTTTTCTACCTCAAAGTCTTAGCTGTAATATTGTAGCCAATTATCAGGTATTAAAGCATTGGAATGTAATTGTACAAATGTATATCCTGATGGTGTGGCTAAGACACTGACGTGGCTAAGACACCAGTGTGGCTAAGACATTGGAACATTAAATATTTGCTATTGATTCTGCTTATTGTACAAATGTATATCCTGATGGCGTGGCTAAGACACTGACGTGGCTAAGACACTAGTGTGGCTAAAACACCGGAGCAGATGAACTATACTCAAGTGGAATCAATAGCAAATATTTAATGTTCCAATGTCTTAGCCA
>NW_006768490.1:0-2374 GCF_000300595.1 Phanerochaete carnosa HHB-10118-sp
ACGGTATAGGGCCAAGCGTAGAGCTCGACGGCTATAACGATCCCATCACCACGCATCTTATGACCCATCTCTGTAGATCATAACCACTCTTAGCTTGGAGGACTGGTACTGTTATTATATTCAGTTTCCCTACGTGTGCGCGTCCTTGATGGTACAAAAGCAAGAAGAGGTCAACGAGGATACCGAAGAGAGACTACCTAGAATGAAACTCAAGAATCCTATTACAACATTCAGAAAGCGAAGATATCCTGCGAAGGCAGTGAAGCCCTGGCCCGAAGAGTATCAAAATCACACTGCAAGAGAGTGACGTGAGTATTACCGTGGATCATGCGGGTGGCGCGGGTCGCTGCGCGGCGGGTAAGGAGACATGTTGGACTGTTGTAGATTGGGGTCGGCCTGCTGCAGCATGAAGTCTGGTGGAAGCTGCTCGGCATCAAAGCCGATGACCGAGTTGGGCAGGCCGGTGTACGGCGAGACGACGTGGCCGGTCTGGTATTGCGTGTACTCGGCTGGGTAGCCTTGGCCTATCCCAGGACCGATGAGCGGTGGCCACCACTCGTAGCTTGGGACGTAAGACAGACCAGGGCTTGCGTTCGCCATGCCATAGGAACCTAGTCCCGAGGACATGCTTCCACTTGCACCACTGTTATCTGGGAACGATTGCGCATTGTGATAGGCTTGAGACACGAGCAGTTCTTGAGGTGCTTCAACGCCAAGGGCTTCCTCTGCTCTGCGCTTAGGCCTACCAGCAGTTTCACTGAGAGCGGTAAGATCGTTCATTTGCACCTTCGCTCCTTTAAGCAGATTTCTGATCCGAAGTGCGGTTGGCCAGACCTCCTGAGACACCGTCTGGGTTCATTGCAAAATGACAGACAAACGCTAAGTTCGGCTTACTTGGAGTTCTTCGAGAGCATGAATGCACTGCAACAGGCCGATTGTAGCTTGTGTATCCCTAGGCTGGCGGTTGACTAGCGTATATCGTCAGCATATAACGTTCAGCGCCTAATGTAGCGAATGGGACAGACGGGTAACAACATGCATAATCCTTCCCAAGAAGACGTGTTAGTACAGCTGACTATCCGGGAACGGGTGAAAAGTACATACCCAGCACTCTGTAGGTATGTGACGACAAATGGCGGACAGCTTTTCAGACCAAAAATCTCGTGGAATGTAGTGACTAATGCGCGGTTAGTGAGTCAGCTTGAACTATACGGTCTGAGGAACTTACTGATCGAGCTGACTTTCGCAGCCGCGCCTCGGCATACGTCGAAGCATTTTGCGTGGATGTGATCCTGGTCTTGATCGTCGTTCCGAACTGGGAGGCTGGAATCGATGAGATATAGGGCCGAAGGAACAACAACTTGACTCACAATGCTCGATAGAGCAACAGCAACGCTGCGTAGTACTCCGCGTGAAGGACAAGCACGTGGGGAGGAGACGGTGCGCGATTACCGTTTTCGTGGTAACGCAGTTCATCTGGTAGCTCAATCATCCAGGTATGCAGAGCGGATTCGAGCTGGTCGAGGAGCTGCCGACGAGGACTGTCCGTGTACCACTTCACGGGGTATATTTTCGACATTATCTCACTCATAACGAATGCTTGTGTAGTCATGAACGAATGCACTGGAAGATAACGACAAGAGGGCTTACAAAGCTTGCATTGAGCACGGAAGCAGGTCATCACATATCCCGGCATGGGCACGAAATTGGGGCCCAGTGAATCGCGCGGATATGGCCTCCAGAGCTCTTGATCCTCGTTCTGATAAAAGGTAAGATTACTGCTTGTTGCTCTTTAATGGCGTAGATACGTACAAGATCGGGATCGGGATGAGGCGTATCAAAGTCGCCCTTCCTGTACATTACCGGCCGACCTGTTCACCAAGTTGCTGAGTCATGGACGAGGTGAGGAGTTATGTAGGCTTACCAAGCCATATTGCAGAAAGTCTGGAACCGGGTCATAAGACTGGGCACAAGGCATGTATGTATGAAGGCTTACTTGTCCGCGATGCAGCACGACGACCAAATCTGCCTTCGAATTTGCTTCTCTACGGGAGTAAAGATGTCGTTCCCTCGGTCATCCTTCCACTTGTCAGCGTCTCGATTCATGCCCAGATCAATTGCCTGCACATCGTCAGTCAATAGAGCGGCGACATTCTGTGAAAATACACACTATCCGACAGCCCATTCCTGACATAGGGCAGATGTCAGTCAAGCATAATCAATCAGCAGAATTTGCCCACCAATCCATAACCAACCCTGCGCAGCGGCACCTGCAAAGTCTTCAGCCCCGCGAATCCTGTACATCGCGCGCATTACTTACCCATGCCAAGCTCACGTATGCCCAGTAGCAGAGTGCTTGGCATATGAGGGTCTG
>NW_006768491.1:0-2372 GCF_000300595.1 Phanerochaete carnosa HHB-10118-sp
TTATTCCATTGCTGAAGAAGTCTGGAGCACAAGGCGGAGCATCTGCCGCCCAGGCGTTGCCTCTTTCTAGGTTTGAAATATTATCTATCTCTTCTTCCTTGCTACCTTCTTGAGTATTCTGCGTGTTCTCTTGAGCACACTTTGACACACCCCATCCACCTGGACCGTTGCTTCCTTTATATGCACTCTTTTGCATCCCAGGTTTATATCTTCCAATGCTATCCTTCCGAGCATGCTCACGTGCTGCAAACATCGGTGGTACAGCTGGACTATTCAGGCATACAATGATCCTACGTGAACAGAACACAGTTTAGCTATGTTAAATTAGGCATGGACAATATACGTACAGAGGATTCTTTTATCCTGCACCTTGACGGTAGACTCTTCGTGCGACTGCACAGTACTCCAGGGGGCCGATAGCAACCTTGTGTGTCTTGTTGACGATATAGTGGAAAAGCTCTGAGGTTCTGTTGTTCCCTGTAATCTCGTTGAGGCACAGGGTTAGCAGGATGTTTGATATAAGATATCTCCACTTACTTCGTAGTATGTCCATCTCGACTTCCAATATTCTCTGGATAATTTGGGATAATTGTCCACAGCTGCTTCTTTGTTGAATTTTCTCCACAGTAAAGACGTGAGAGAACAGAGGCCTTTTGTAATTTGGTCTTGTCCACGAATAATGTGGCCTCATAGATGGGCAGATCGAGATGTGTCTCTGCTGTCAGAGAGATACCTCCAGAACAACTTAGTAGCCATCTGTATCGACAGACAATCAGAAATATACTTACCTTTGGCGCATAACACACTGGATAATGGATCCTCCAAGTCAGGTGCTGTATCACCTAGTTTAGACCATAATTCCTGTCCAAATACAAGTCCACCAAGGTTGTTCTCTCTTCTCTCAAGAGTGTTTCTGAGGTATGTTGGTTCAAACACATCGTACAGCCCAACAGCGGGAGACCACACAAACAGTTGCCCTTGACGTGCTCCAAGCGAATCTAATGTATCCTGTGGTATGGAAAATGAGCTAACTGTAACAATAGAGGAGACTCGGTCTATACACACCACATAGGTTGATACAAGCTCTCGCATACGTTCAGACATGAACGTCTGGTGTTTTGCATAGATGTGAAGCCAGTACGAGTACTTCATACGCTGCTGATTGTCTACAGCAATGATGTACCCATCAAAGTAGGATTGCAGAAATTTTCTTTGTGCATTTCTATAAGCTTAACATCCATCATAGAGACAGGCTCGCCACATACTCAAGCTCCAAGTGGGCATGGCGAGCAAATACCCAAAAGGCATCACAAAACCTGGCCATTCGTGAAGGAGATGACAGAAACTCCTGCTCTGTTATAAACACAGGGATACCTGCGAGAGTAGCAGTGTGAGCCAATTCAGTAGAGGCAATGACCCATCTGTACCTGCAAGATAGAACACTTCTGAGCTGGTGTATACTTCAAAGCCGCCAATAACTTCATTGGCTCCGCGCAGGGCGTTGATGGCCAAACCGGAGCAATCATATTCTTTCTCTAGCCTAGACATGACCCACGCTCCAAATCCTGCTAAGAAACGGCCATAGTCCTGGTAGACATCGATATGTTGTTTAGGCAGATCATCTCTGCCTGTGGCCCAGTGTGGCTAGAGGTAAGGAAATTATGATTTTTATAACACAACCCAGTAGAGTATTCCATGCACCGTAAAGATGTTATCTGCTGTCAAAAATGCCAGAATATAGTCTCCAAAATCCAAGGCCATGCCAACCTTGAATACTCGATCCTAGATGTTCTGGATAAGGCTGGCTTTGGGGCAGAGTGGAGAAAGTAATGAACTTCATTGTCCCACTGTGAACAAGTATACGGCTGGCACATGACATGTGTGTGCAACTGGATCTATCATGAGAAAATATGTAAGAAGGCTCACTTTACCCAAGCCCAATGCAAACTTTACCTGAAGGAACTGCTTTCCCAGGTCCAGGATCACAGTACGAGGTGTCGCATGAATGTCACGAAGCCAAAGGGTTGTCAGTGGCTCGAGCACATCAGGATCTTCTTGCATTGGCAAGGAGGAGGCCTTCTTCCTCTTTTGGTGCACAGTCTTCGCAGTCTTCTTGGTCTCTTTAACGTCCTTGCCGGTTTGTGTTGGTCCCAGCCATGTAGACCATGGTGCAGGGGGATAGACCTCCTGCTGTGCACTGCAGGATCCCCTTGAACATCGTCAGTCAGGTGTAAGAGTGAACACCATTCCATCATGTTCTCTAGAGCCTTTCTTAGCTTTGGCTCTTTCTTTCTCTGTAGCATTGATCCAGATGGCTTGAAGGGCCAGGTGCGAGCCATCCGGGTTAACTCCGTGAAATCAACGTTGAATGG
>NW_006768492.1:0-2370 GCF_000300595.1 Phanerochaete carnosa HHB-10118-sp
GTGCCCATAGAGAAGAAGAGCGAGAAGCGTCGTGAAAAGAGACCAAAGGGGATTGAAGGAGTGTTCTGTAATGGGTAAAATAGTTAACGTCAGGCTTCGGGAACAACTCGCCGTTCACAACGGGCAATGACTCGGCGCTCACTCGCGCGGCGGGCCCCTATTCACTTGCGCGTTCCTGCCGTCCTCAGGTCGCGGGGTGCTCCGTCGTCGACGAGGTGCTGCCTACGTCCCGCTGTTCTGGTCGAGCCGCCGTCCGCCGTTCGCATACATAAAGAAGTTACCATCCATAGTGAACGCGTTTCTGAGCCCAAAGAGAGGAAGAAGGGAATGAGAACGAGCCGGAGAGTGAAGGAAGACGAGGGGGGAGAAGTGCAAGAGATGTCAGACGCGGCACAACCCGGGTACCGTTCCATTCCGACGGTTGGACTTCGTGACGCCGTACTGGCCGTGAGATTGATCGCCGTTGCGCCGCTTAGTCGCAGCGCGAGGACTGGTCTGCGGGAGCTCGAAAGGAATAGACGTGCGCAGGGTAAGCGTACAAATGGATGAAAAAGGTGCTTTGCGCGGCGCTCTAAGTATCCCTTCTACAGCGTGCTGGGGGCATTGCCGGATCTGCAGTCGGTGGGTCGCACTCGAGATCGATGACGGGTCCGCGCATGGAACGGCAAGGTCAGGACTATCTGGAGAAGGCGTCTGCCGAGGCGAAGAAGGACCAATGCGTTTTGTTGAGACGCTACAAAATACGAAAAAGGCTGGTGGTTCTGAGAAAGGTTGTTGGAGGCGCAGGCTACGACCAACTGCCGAGCCCAGACGATGAACATGGTGCTTCGGGAGTAGGAGTCGCAGCGTGGGAAGACGAGGATGAGGGCATAGCAGACATCCTGATGCCCGGGAGCGAGGTATATTTTTCATTATCGTGTGTCACGGAGTGTACAAGCTGACAAGACGTCAGGGCCAAATTGCTGATTCGCTGGACATCCTTCTCGATTACATACTGGAGGTAAGTCTACAAAATGGCATCGGTATCTCTATCCGTCGCATTAAGTGTAATCGTGTTACAACAGGTCACCAACGTCGAGATCGCCATTGCAAGCGACGATGACGTTGAGAGTATCATCGTAAGTGTTGTTTGAAATGCCCTGCAAGAGCGTAAACTTACTTCCACTCAGGGTAGCAACCGTGTAGTTGACTTTGCAAGCTATCTTCGTCGAGTGCAGCCGCCGGTGGAGATCGACAGCACAAGTGAGTTCTTCATCCTCCAGTAGTATCTGCTCTAACTGATGCGCGTAGTCGGATCACTCTGCATGGAAGACGTAATTTGCCATGAGAGAGAGAGCGCCATTGCGCGCCGCATCACCGCCCCCGACTTAGCGAAATGGCCGAATAGCTCCCTCGATGGTGCTGGCCGCCTAGTGGATTGGCACGTCTCTGTGGGCCCAGATGCTGGAAGGCTGAAGTTAAAACAGCTTGTCTTCGCTCGTCGAAGTCATCTCTCCAAGTGCGAATGCTATGCGCTGTCGACTGACGGAAAGCTTCTCGCAGCATCATTCGACTCCAGTGCCAGTGATATCTTTGTATGGCGGCTCCCCGATGGTCTGCTGGTTCAATGCCTCCGTAATGAGCACCATGGAAATGCTGTTGTATCCTTGTCATTTTCCCCCAACGGCCCCGCTATCGTCTTACTAGGGTCTTACTTCGACGAGACCTCGATCGTCTGGGATGTTCAACATGGCTGTGTACTCCGACATCTCATCGGACGTCATTCGCGGGTGTTAAACTCTACGTACTCCCCCAACGGCGCACTCATTGCCACAGCTGACACGGCAGGATCTGTGAAGATTTGGGACACCTCAACCGGCGCATGTCTGTATACCCCCGATCTCGATGAGCACGTGTACCAGGTCACCTTCTCGCCAGATAGCTCGCGTCTATGCCTTCCTGCAAGGTTCTCCTGTTTCCTTTACGACATGCAGTCCTATAAGCATATCGCTACATTGCGCCACAGTGGGCATGACCCAGCCGGCTTCTCAATGTCCCGCCAAGGGGATCGCATAGTCACCGGAGCTATATACCTCAGGAATAGCGTGACGGTTTGGGACGCGGTAACCGGCCAAAAGCTTCTTACAATCGACGACGAGAGAAAGCCGACAAGCCCTGTAGCATTCTCCCCAGACGGTGCCGAGGTGCTGGCGGTTTGCCAGGGGGACCAAATGGCCCTCGCTTTCGACTCGCGGACGGGCCAGCCACGCCACACCTTCGAGCTGTCATACGTGCCCCATCGTGTTGCATACTCTCCGAACGGAGATTACGTTGTTTTTGCAGATGATCGCGGTAGTCTCGAGGTGTATAACGCGAAGTCTCGGACGTTCG
>NW_006768493.1:0-2366 GCF_000300595.1 Phanerochaete carnosa HHB-10118-sp
AAGCGAATGTTGTCTTCGCACCCTGCCTCGCTCGAGTGTCTGCAGCGTACGGGAGCCCCGAGAACATCGCGCCAACACCTCACCAAGGAGTCACCGAATACTTCTGAGACAATCCGCATTCGTCCCCTGCCACGAAGCTGATGCCAAAAGTGCGACACGACATCACATCGCAGTTCAGTCAGCCGCGTACTCCAGTTGAGGATGCCTTCTGATAGCATGTTGCTGCGTTGTTGTAGGTCCCAGCCGCCACTCTTGCGTCCTTCCGACTTCTCCAGAATGCGCGTTGCGACATAACAGCTCAGCGCTCAGCGCTCAGACTTGAGCCTCGGCTGAGGGCACACGGCGAATGGCAATATCTCGATTCCAGAGGAGCATGCTGTCCAGTGCACCGTGATCCGGTCATCATTCGGTTATGTTGGACGCCATTGGATCCCGCCCATGCGCGTCCCGTGCGCAATTTTCCCGTCCCCCCTCTTGTCTCCGACCCCACCTCCGTCCACTGTCGCACTGCTGGTGGACCCGTAGTACGCGCGTTCCGACGATGCAACCTGAAGTCGCCTAAGGTCTATTGCCCACTTAGCATTCAGCATCGGCACTCCGGGCCCATCTCTCGGGTATAAAACATGGCCAAGATCGTCGACATCCTGCAGTGCTTCAAGCATTCTCTTCGCAACCGACACACCAAGACCGACACAAGCCATGTGGTCTACCTTCAAGGTGCTCTCTGCTGCTCTTGCTCTCCCTCTGCTCGCCCAGGCGACCCCCACCCCCGAGCCGCGGTCCATGAGCCGTGCCGGCCAGGGGTCGATCTGCTCCACCAAGGGGTTCGACATCGAGTCCATGTTCAATGAGATGCTGGGAGCAGACAACAAGCTGACACCGCCCGTCGCCGAGTACCCCACCTTCGTCGCTCTGTCCGTCGGCTACCAGAACTACAGCTGCCTCGACAACGGCACCTACTTGTACGTTTGCTTTCTCTTTCTCCCTCTCTTTCAAGTTCGAGTTCGGCTGCACCAGTATCAATCAACTGACTCAACCCTTTTGCGTTCCACAGCAACATCGGTGCCGTTACCGAGCTCTTCGACATCTCCTGCCTTCCCATGGAGAGTGTCCCGGACTTCACCACCTTCGTCTCCAACTTCTGGGAGGCTGCCGGTGAGGGCGTGTCGCCGCAGGAGGTCATCAACATCGCGACCCAGGGCGTGAGCTCCAACTTCTCGCTCGGCATCCACTACTGGATCCCGAGCCCGCTCGACCCGACCAACCCGCTTGCGATCAACTCCGTGTGGGACTTCAGCCAGCAGCGTCTGATGAACGACCCTAACGTGAAGAACGCGTTCGTCGTTGGCGGGGACACGGCGATGGTCCCGTCTCCGGACAACGCGACGTCCGATGCGCCGTGGATCAGCTCGGCTGCGATTGTGGTCAACGGCACACAAGACGGCATGCTTGCGGACCAGATCTACCGGATCCACACTAACGACGGCAACTATCCTCCCGGGGTACGTGGCTGTCATTCGTCTGGACGCTCTGATGTAGCAGAGACTGACTGGTCGGCGCGCCGTTTGCGCTTGCAGAACTGCACTCCTGGCCAGCCCGACACTCTGGTCAAGTCGACGCTGAACTTCTGTACGTCCTGTTGTCTGGTACTATCGTGGGATGATGCTGACCGGTGCACTGGCATGATTTTGCAGGGATGTACGGTGGTGATTGGGCTGACACCATCTTCTGAGTGGGAGAGCAGGTGTGACGGAGTGGAGTGAGACTCGGACGCGACTTCCGCGGATGCTCAGGCTGAAGTATTCAGCAGCTCTCCTTAGCGTCTCGCGCCTGAGTGTATGTTAGATAGTTAGATACTGTTGCTTAGAGGTGCATGCTGTAGAGTACTGTACTAGCTCTCACGAGCCTAAATCATCTCAGACTACATTAATGTACCTGCCGTATGTTACCGGTGCATTTCGCGCGCTATTTCCGCTGAGTGCCATTGCATGCTCCGGCAAGCATGGCAAGTCCTTGTCCTCTTTCACGCTCATCGCGACAATAGCTATGTGCGGCTCAGCGGCTCAGCATCCGAGCCCAGCTCTGGCTGCTGAGCGTGATCGCTTTCCTGGTATTACACTTACCGTGGACTCGCAGCTATATGGTAGGACTTCCGCTTATGCGCCGCCGCTCGCCCCGATGTCCATTTGCTCCCGATAACTACTTTGGCGACGCATTGATCGCCATCGCCGTTCCCGGGACCTGGCTACTTTGCAATACAATGCAGGCTTCGGGGCTTCTGTGCCCGGTCCCCGCAAAGTCCATCCATCGCTTGCTCGGCGAAGTACTCGTCCAGCCACTACCATGTTCCTGGCGGCAAATATAAA
>NW_006768494.1:0-2356 GCF_000300595.1 Phanerochaete carnosa HHB-10118-sp
GTCGAGTTCTTTCCTGCATGCCCGATAATATTCTGCACAACTTCGTCGGTGTTTAAATAAGGGTGCATTTGTGATTTCAATATTCAGGAGATGGTGGGCAGCGATTCGGATGCAATCGAAGGCGGGGCGCTACCGTTGCCGCGGCTAGCATTCGCACGGTAAGATATCATCTACAGCACTTTCTTATATTTACACCGTCACCTGCCACTCTTCAAACTTGACCTTAGAGGACGACAATGAGTGTCAAGTTGTCTGGATGAAGCCCCACCGTTGTGGACTTCTTCCTGGTCGCGTTCTCCACGTCCATCGCACGCTTTTAAACTATGCTCGTGTTTCCTCGCTCCGTGCTAGCCCCTGTACCATTATGTAGTTCTCCCACACTATCGTGAACTATGGTCAGCTTTCATGATCATGTCTCTTGCAATTTGTTCCTCGTCCAGACTGTGAGCAAGCCAACGTTGGTACTGAGGCCAGTGGAGATATTGATATTCCCTCCAAAGTCCTGGTGGAATCCTGACAACCGACGACCGGCCTGGAGCAGCGCTGCCTGCAGGCATCCTGCTCGAGTAGTATGTCCGAGACATTGACTGCGAGTATAGTATTCAGTACCCTACAGAACGTCGCAGAACGTCGCATACTTTTGGATATTGCGGCATAAAAAGACTGCGGTGGTCTGCCGGGGTCCCCTTGCGCCGAGCTTCTGCACAGACATCAGACAGAATGAGGCTGCCGGGTTCAAGCTTCTTCTCGTGGCACTGTAGCCGTGACTAGTCAACTTCTAGCGAGACCGCCGAGCAGATTAAGTATCGAGTAATGTGGCGACAAGAGCCTGAACGTCGTATTATGTACGTGCGGGTCTGATGATGGGCGGATGGGGCCTCATTCCGCTCATAGCGTTCATATTGACAAGCCGAAAATGTGAACCAAGCCTTCACAGGCAAAGCGGTCCGGCTAAATAGCTACTTGCGCTGTGTGAGGCAAGTTATCATTAAGTTCGCAATGGACTGATTGTCGTTAGAATGGACGGGCCAGTTAGTGTGGGCGATTATAGGCTACTACTACTCTTAACTAAGGTCCGTCCGCAGACGAATTCGTTCGCGCCCAGATGCCTAGCTCGCAAGTCGGGCACGCTCCAGGTTACAAGACAGACCCCTCCTAGTCTACAGCACATTCAGCACATGCTACAGAAATCGTAGAACACAGTTTCACCGAGATAGTCTAAGCAGCCGGAGAGGTCGAGCTATTGCGAACGAGTCGCGCTATCGGTAGACTGCTACGTCAACGGGAGTCCAAGGCAAAAGATGCGACGATGGAAGTAGATTACTAACCACAGCGAAACTGGACACGCGTTCATCTGCACAATCCGCAAACGAAGACACAAAACGAACGGAGTGGAAATGGAGCCGTCTATCTACAGCTTCAACATATTGGCAGCATGAACTGGTATGAATGGTGGATCCCCCGAAATTCTGAGGCGAGATGCCACACAGCGAGATGAGAGAGGCGTCACTGAACCGACCGAGCAGCTTCTTCACCGCCTCCTGTTCCTGACCTTGGTTCCAGTATCGCGAGCTAGCCCCTGCATCTGCTCGTCGATTCTTTCAATGGTTTCGCCCGGGTGTAACTCGCGCCTGGTGAGGACCCGAAGGAAACTATGACCCCAGGCGCGTGGAGAAAGTAGAAAGTCGTGCGAAATAGTGGCAGAGGGAATTTTTTTCGCGAGATAGGTGGCAACCTGGGCTTCTGCGCGGGAAGAAATATAGGATTTGTAGAGGTGGAGGGTTGATAGCGGAGATGGAGAGCGGTGAATCTCGGGGCCACACACCCAGTCACTGCTCACAGGAAATATCTGAGCACTGAGTGTCTCTAGACTGGGGCAGTTCTGCGAGAGGAGCGACATATCTTCGAGGCGGAGCTGGCAATGATGGGCCACTAGGGGGGCGAGTGACAGTTCCCGCAGGTGCTTTCATGCAGCAGCGAGGTCGCGGATGGCCTCCGGCTGAGATATCTTCGGTGTCTTTACAAGCTGGAACTTCCGCATCCCGGGAATTTGATACAAAGGCGATAGCGTATTCTCGTCGATGAAGATGCTGGCCCAGTCGCTTGGAGGGGGATAGGAATTCGAAAGGAAGGTGATTGAGCAGAACTCCAAACGTCGAAAACGACCGATAGTACTCATAGCTGTCCGAAACCCTCGGCGAGAACTCGCGGTGGTATTTTAATTTCGAGCCGGGTAATGTTTGATCCTGAGATTGCCTGCAGAAGCAACGCAGAAGGTGCGAGATTGTCAGGGAAGAGTGAGAGATCGTTCAGTTTAGGGAAGCCCCCCCCCCCCCCCCCCCCCCCCCCCCCCCCC
>NW_006768495.1:0-2364 GCF_000300595.1 Phanerochaete carnosa HHB-10118-sp
TTACCTCTCTAATTTTCCCCCAAGGCTGTGCTATCTACTGCTCAGCATACTGCATACCTGTAACATCACAAAGTACGATTGTGCGATTCTGCGGCTACTAAGCTTTTGTTTTTCCTGGTGATTCATCTTAGTTTATTTGTTTCCACCTTTGGATACTCACTTGTATTCTCCACTTATGCCTGGGAACCGAATTTTTCTCTCGCCTTATAATCCTACCTCCCCTTTCGTTCCGAGACCTCGACTTTTCCCTCTCGGAACAAGAAATACACATTTCTCCCTTTTATTCAGACTGAGTGTTCTCGGCCAATGCCCCAGCTGCAGCTAGCTTCCAAAGCTAATTTGCACGAAAATTAGCTGTCACACAAATCCAAATTTCGCGCTCAGAAACGTGAACATTGCCGGTAAACATGTTCAGCTTCGCCGTCAAACAACAACTAACCAGCAAAGAAAGACTCGTCCGCAGACAAAAGTTTTTTCGCATAAGCAGTCACTTTACAATTACACCAGATACAAAATGTGATTATACAAAAGACTATCACTGTAAGATGAGACTGTATCCGCACGTCTTCTACAGCTATTCCAAGAACGATAGACGCCCCAAACTTTCAGAACTCGGAGTTCGAAAACTCCGCAGGCGCTACAGTTGTTTGCATATGAAACTGCGGTCCGTGATTTTTGTGCTGACATTTGTTCCGTACAAATACTGCCTTTGAAGGCATGCGTGCTGTGAGCGCACATTGTCACGCCCTTTCACTCAGCTCGAGGTAAGGTGGAGCGACGTGCTCAAAATATCTGAAAAAATTCAGATATTTTATCGCTACGCATAACTTGCAATGCAATAGAGTTGGCTCGACGTTTAGTACTGCCAGGAGATGAAAGACGGAGGAAGGGGCCACATGTGCGCTCGGCACAATACTAGGCGCTAGTAGGCACATCGAGTGCTCGCCTTCGGAGATTTCGCGCTACGCACACCAAGAATGCAGGCGGGCTGTCAACAGTTTGCAATAAGCCATCGCGGAGAAAGCTTGGCTACAGGAAGGCCAGTGCGACGACATTATTGGTTTGTGATCTTTTCGTGACTTTCCGTGACTTTCCGTGACTATCACCGCACCCCAACATGTACGAGCTGGAGCGACGATGATTAGTTGAATATGGAACCCGCCGAAAATACTGGCATTTGGGTGGGAGCGCGGACATTGTATGGAGTGAGATTTGCTTGAGGTCGGTTCTTACTGTAATACTGTCAGCTCCGCGACATGTACGGCGCTGTTTCTAGTTTACACATGCCCTTGTAATAACCGTCGTGAAAAGGCACAGTTGTTATATTTGAATCTCTGTCGTGGCGGATCGGTGGAACCGTTTGCTATCTACAACTAGCTGTTTCAAGCATCTTGCTCTAGAGCAGCTTGCACCAACGCCGCATGCGCAGCGGACCGCGGGCGAATACAACACTTGAACGGCTTCGGTGCCCTGTAAATTCACTCATCAGCGGCTCTTCCCTCACCGACATCCAAAGAAGACCTACGAAATGAGCCCATACGTGTACTCCCCACTCGGCTCGATGATTTTACCGTGTTCGTCGACAGCCTTGGTGATGTCAATCGCAGCGACTATGCTCGCTACTGCGACCCAGAGGGACTGGTACGCCATGTGTTTCCCGGGACAGATCCGCCGTCCGAAGCCGAAGGTGACCACCGTCGGATCGCGCACTGTCGGGTCGAGCTCGACGTTCGCCGCATCCGCTGCATCTGCGCCTGGCCCTGCTCGGAGGAAGCGGCGCGGGTTGAAGGCTTCGGGATCGGTGTATACCTCTGGGTCGTGCAGGATCGCCCTGTGCTCTGCGTGTGAGTTGGATGGGATCAATAAAAGGCGCACAAAGCGTACCAGATGTTCGCGAGGACGATAGAGCCTTTCGGGATGTGATAGCCCTCGTAGACGTCATCTTTGGTCACCATGTGCGCCAAGTCTGTTTGGGCAGCCGTCAATATCCAGACTGCTTAAATGCGAAAGAGAGGGAACAGACTCATCCGGGCGACTGGTCGCCAGCGTAGACATTCCTTCACGATGGCATGTACCCACGGCAGCGCGTCGTAGTCCGAAAAGTCGGGGAGCCGCCCCTCGCAGACCCGGTCCACAGAGCGCTGCGCCTCTTGCAGGACCTCAGGGTGCAGCGTCATAGCGAGGAAGAATGTCTCCAGGGTAGATGTCGTCTGCCAACTCGTTAGCAAATGTTTAGGCGCGTAAACACAAAAAGAACTAACCGTGTCTGCGCCACCTACGCGAGTCATATTCAGTGAGGTACCGGATGCCAGGCTTGTACAAGCTTACCTATATACATCGAGCCGAGTGTGGCTTTGAGGACGC
>NW_006768496.1:0-2363 GCF_000300595.1 Phanerochaete carnosa HHB-10118-sp
TGGGCGCTTCTGAGTGGCTAGTCCGGTGTAACTTAATAAGTTCCCATGTCTAGGCCGCCGAACTGAAACTCTTGTGCAAGCGGCACCCCAAGAGACGCCGGCCTGAGGAATTCGCGCGGAAGCTTTCCGACTACATACTTCTTGGGCAATTTCACGCGCGAAAACAGGGCATCGTCCTCTTCACCGCCGACCAAAGCGTTAACAAGGTCCATCTCATCGCCTCCAGCGGACACTACTGGAGACACGCGCTTCTGACTCGCGATAATGTCACTGAAGAAGCAGGAGGTGCCGACGCCACATACGTCGATGCCCCGCAGGCAGTGCAGTGGTCTAAGGCATACGAGATGGGTACTCCTGCGTCCGGCCGAATTCTGAGCTCGCTGAGGAGGAGCATTCGGGAGATGCAAGAGGCGTTATGCAGGGAGTAGAAGAGGGCCAGCCGAACCGTGAGTCCCGGAACTTTGACTGTACCGGCCAGATGCTCATTGCTCACCATGTGATACCTAGGCCATGCCGCAATAATGGAACAATTACGAGATTTGCATGTGGGAGAAGATGCCAGGGTTACTGAGTGGTTTATAAGGTTGAGTGTGTGTTCTCGGATTAATACTGAATATCGGCTGGCGCTGTATTATGCGAGAGAATCCGCCGCTCGGATGTGACTATAGAAAAGACTGTTTATGCACTCAGATATTCTATATTCATTACCAATCTAATCAGCACTGGGTGGATAGTGGGAGTCGATCGGTACGCCGAAATAGCCATCGAGCATCCCGTACGATGCAGCCGATATCGAGCCCAGGTTTTCGTAGATAAACGGACAGGACGCACGCGCCGCGGACAAAGGAGTTCATTTCGAATGCTGCAACGCTCAGGCGTACGCGGCCACCATGACTCGGCATGGATGAGAGTGCCGGGCCGAGCGAGCGACCCGCCACTGTCAAAGTTGGCTGATATAGGACTTGCCATGGCAATTGCCCAACAAAACGTCACTAATTACATGACTTAATACGCAATCTATGTCTACAAGAAGCTTACGGGTACACCACGCCGTGAACATGCTCGTTCCTCTTTTCATAAACGGATAACCGCAGGAGGGGAGAGAATAGCGCGGGTGGACGAGCACAAACAAAATTAGGATAGGCCAACGTGCAGAGCACAACGGCTGCAGCACGAGACGGAAACGCTGGGCACGGCGGTACAGACAGTAGTATACTATCAGAGCAACAACAATGTATAAGTGAATCGTTTACTAAGTATCGGGTGCGCCACTCACACCAGAGCCGAGCGGACTATCTTGCTAATCCTGCCGCCACCAGTTCGGAGGCCCGTCTGCGCCAACCAGCTGCCTGAGCTTCTCAACCTTGTCGGCATCCGTCACTCTCCGGGGTAGCCCGTCGCCGGGGTCAGTGGAGGCGATGCAGAAGGCAATAACGTCTTTGCCTTTGACGGAGATCGGTCGTACCTGCCGTAACAAGCCAACCCGTATTGCGAGCTTAGTTAGCAACTTCATCATGACGTCTGTTCTCGCTCTAGCGGAATCGTCTTCGGGTTCTATACCAATCTCTTTGGCACGGTTGAGAACCCACTGGTATGTGACTTTGTAACCGAACGCAAGGTGTCCGTCCATGGCAGAGCAAAAACCTATGTTGACTCAACACGAGGATCGCATTTTCCGGGAGGTAGTGCTTACCGGTGTTGTGGTAGGGATGAAAGATGCCTTCAGCGGGCTTTCCACAGAGGTTTATATACATGCACGGCTCCAAATAAGGAAATCGTCTTCGACATACCAAAAGGGACTTACGCTCCGTGTTCGTCTGGGATTGACAATGGCATGCCTGTTTCACAATCCACGGGACCTGTCTCTTGTTTCGTTATACGAACAATCACTCGGCCCTTGTTCTTTATAGCTTGCTCCGCGTTCGTCTGCCGGTAAGTATTGCTAGCGAATGTTTCATACTACATCCTCACAAGACTCTGCTTTTTATTTTAAGACAAGGACTGGTCCCATAATAGGTTTGTTGTGCGACACAATTCTTGTCTTCAACCACGCTGCTCAGAATCAACAGCTACCGATGCGACAACGAGTCTCGAACAGGTAAGCGTCTTGTTCAAGCCCATCTGGCCTCAAGATTTACTATGTCTGTTGTTCTTGTTCCTCTGGCTACGAGATGTCTCTATATCAAGGGCGAGTGCCCCATCGAACTCGCCCACCTCCCCCTACCCTCTCAACCCTCAAGTCTCAAGGCGATGGCAGACTACATTGCTCAAACCAAGCAACAGCTTGCAGCCAAGCTGGCAGTCTCACGCCACACTGGACTGTCATACCTCGCTAATAGGCGAAACATCGAAGCTCCGTGGTA
>NW_006768497.1:0-2362 GCF_000300595.1 Phanerochaete carnosa HHB-10118-sp
CAAAGAATGAGAAGGTATGCTCTTGCTTCTTTCTCATTCCCTGGGCCAGACCAGGCTGTTCTTACGCTCTTCTGTCCCACTCAAAGCTTCTTCCAAGCTGGTGGGGCCCTTGACTCGCAGATAACTGACTCACAATATATCAATGGCTTTCTTGAGGGCCCAGGGCCCAACGGCTTCATGTCAGCCGGTCCTCTGGATGAGGGAGTGGGATTGAGGGAGCGAGGCAAAGATACGGAGCAGCAGAGATCGTCCGGCAGTGACGACGGAGCAATCAACAGTGCGTACACTTGCTGTTCACTTAGCATACATATTACTGACGCTTTCACACTATAATAGAACACTCTCCGACTCCTTCACGCTCACCTTCAGAGACGACTCCAGAACCAAACTCGGACCAAACCGCCCTTGCAAAGCACGAGCCAAGAAGTTTTGCAAAATTGTCAGCACCTTCAACTCCAAGTCCCACATGCCTAGGAAATGTTTCAAGCTCAGGCACCCAAGCACTCGAGGGCAGTCGGCAGCTTGACTCACCGCCCTTTCACATCAATCGGCCTCTCGTACTGCATGTCCACCCATCCAAGATGTATCCCGGTACTCGACAGGTGTACCGGGAGCTCAAGCTGGCTTTAGAGCGCATCGGAAAGACAGAATACGAGATTCAAGAAGCAGCGCGTGTAGAGTATTTGAGGCGAGTTGGGCTTGGGTTGCTGCCTATGCCATCAGAAAATTTTTTGCGGATTGCTCTTGTACCGATAGCTCCTCCTGATGCTGCGTTGTAGTGTAAACATAGAGCTCCCCCCCCCCCAAAATTGACCAATTATAACGTTTGACATTATATTACTGTTTCATAAACATGTCTGTCGGTGAAGGGACTAACCCAAAACTTCTCGCATACATCAAGCACGTTGCTGCTCGACCACTCACGCGGCGCAACAGCTCCGAAGCATGGATACAAATGCACACTTCGGCGGATGCTCTCCACTGCAATAACAGCACCAGTCCGCGTTCCATCAGCGTTGGTCATAGGCGTCACCTTGTACATGCCATGCTGGGGATCTGGCTGCGTGAAGTTGGAGAACCACTCCACATATGCGAGATATTCTGGAGGGTCTACAAAGGGAAGTAGGATTCTTCGATAGCGTATAGGAATGGTGAATATTGCCCGAACACGGCAGACCCGATAGCCTACGGTTGGGATCTTGTTAGCCAATATGTGTGGTACTTCAAGGTGTAGCAACATACCCTCAACGCCAATAGCACTTCCTGTACCCAGATTTACAATAGCCGTGTCAAAACGGCCAGCAACTTGCTGGCCGCGCTTATTCAGTCGTCCACCCGGGGTTGCGTAAATGGCGTCGTACTCATCTGATGCCTGCCGATAGAGGAGAAAGTCGCTCTCCCAAAATTTAGCCTTGTGGTAAACTGGCAGTTTACGGAACAGTAAACGAAGAGTAGTGGTGAGACGAACAACTTCTGCACGGGAAGCATCCGGGTGATTGAGACGTACGATGTACTTTGCAATTGCTCGCACAATGTATTTGGCGCCATACACCTGTTCGAGACGATCCAGCGATACGGCCTTGACTGATGGCTCCCGTGTCATGAGAACATGGCTGGCTTGGTGCTTGTGCAAGACGTTTGCTAGCTTGAGCGATGGCTGGCTGTCCTTGAGCCATTTGATGTACCGATCATGCCGGAGAACCTTCTCCTTACGCTCGAGCCATACTGTCATCTGCTCGTACTCGTCTTTCTTGTTCGTAGAGCGGTAGGCGTCCTTTGCAAGGTCAATGTGGAGGCGTTCAGTGTATTCCGTGTTGAAGTTTGGAGTTGTTCCGAGCATCTCAATACCTTTGTGATAGTGCCACATCGAGTGGACCTTTGGAAGATTAAAATCGCCTCGGATGTCAAGATCTATAAACACCTGTTTGTTCTCATGAAACCGCTGCAGGGCGTCATCAAGGGCATCAAGGGACTGGTGGCTATGCACCGGGTACTGTGCGAGGTAGACGAAGTCGAGGATTGCCCGGACAGCGCGGACAAGACGTAGGTGGGACATGCCATTTGGAAGGCGCAGATCAATTACAAGGCCCAGCAAAATGCGGCAGATGTCGGCGTGCTCCCGACCTGTGAGCTGTGACAGCTTGGTGATGCCTTTGTAGAACAGGCGCACGTTGTGGTTCGGTGGAAACCGTCGGCACCGGGCATCGATCTCGTCCTCTGAATATGCCTCCTTGGCCCAGGCGACAAGATGCTTTACGACACCCTGTAGGAGTTGATGTAGGATGTCCGGGGTGATGGACGTGTAGACATCGGAGTATGGGAGGTTCTGCCAAAATGGTTTGTACACAGGCTTGATTCCTGC
>NW_006768498.1:0-2358 GCF_000300595.1 Phanerochaete carnosa HHB-10118-sp
GGGGAAGGGAGTGAGAACAAGTTGGAAATGACGCTTGGTGTTTAGCGCCACGTATTTGGCGGTTTAAGTATTCGTTGACCGAACGAGCTTTGTATCCTACCAACCTCGCTCTTCCGTTCTTGTCATACGGCTTACTCTTGCGCGTCACTCCGACGGTGGGGATATTCTCTCGTGTGTCCGTTTCACTCCACCCACCTGGGCCCAGCTTCACAAACGTGATCAACAGGGAGAAAGCTGAACATGTCGTCATCTTGCTAGCTGTGTAATGTCGGACTCTAAGACTGGAGTCAAAGCAGGGGTTCATTTTTGAGATGGCCAGCTCAGCTTTTGCAGCGGACAAGGGCCCCTTGAGCGACATTCTCTCTTACGCCGAGTGCAGTCAACGACGGGTGCGCTGCCTCCCCTTTTTCTCTTAGACTTGACTGAACTTGCTTGTCAGATGACCCAGTCAAGGAGTCAAGCAGAGCCCTCTCGGGCAAACGAATACGCGAGCGGCTGGGAGACCTTAAGCTGAACGTACGCCACTCTATATGCTGTCTCACGACTTGAGATACTGAGCTCTAGCTCTTCCAGCAATGCTTCGCATTTCGCTCGTACCACGCCTGCAAGCTCAAGGAGACCATGAGTCCCTAAAAAGCCCGACGTCTCGATATCGTTTCCGTACTACACTGGCAAGTGAGGTCCTGAAAGCAAGATCAAGCCCGGGGAGAAGACTGAGGACACTGTTGAATGCGTTGCGGGACTTATCCGCAATACTCGTGTCTCTCCACGGCGGACAGGTAGTGAGTACTTCTCGCCTTTCCGGTGACCACGGCTCACAGAAATATCACTCCTCAGAGATGCCAAGGACCCAGAAGACCTCGTCGTGCAACATGAGCAATTCCGACACTGTCGGTGTCATCGGAACCCCGGGATGCACTAAGAAGAACAAGCTCTCGGCTATCCTTTTCCCTCGGCTCGAGCCTCCACTACTTGCCGCTGCTCAAGGACCAGGGAACGCCGCTACCGCAAGCGCTATCTGGGCTTCGTTCTCACGAAGACACAAGGCGCATCGTCATTGCCCGCAGGTGCACCGCCAACTATATTCGCCGGCTCTTCGACAACCTCGGCTCCCCCGATATCGAATCGCTGGCGGTGCAACTGTAAAGCCGTTCGTCACGCACCAGAACGATCTCAACCTCGACTTGTACCTACGTATCGCCCTCGTGTCGTGCCTGGAGCGGCACGTCGTTGGCGGTCTGGACCAGGTGTACGAAATCTGGCCTGTGTTCCGCAACGAGGGCGTCGATTCGACACACAATCCTGAGTTCTTGATCATCGAGTTCGATATCAGGGACGTCATCGAGAGCCTGATCGAGAGTCTCCTGAAGTACTTCATTGGCGAGAAGACGACGCTAACGTTTCTCTCCGAGGGCACGGACAACGAGAAGGAACGTGAGCTGGACTTCAAGTGTCCATGGGCGTGATATGACATGATCCTGCGCGAGCTTTATCAGAAGGTTTGTTATTTCATCTATCGACGTTGTGACAAAATCTCAACGTCCTTTTGCAGCACTTCGTAGAGTGCAGCAAACCCGGAGGAATGTGCGCCTGCTTGACAAGCTCATCGGCGAGTTGAGCCTGGTCTACATCTCTCCCGCCTTCAACGGTAAATTCGTTTGCGTAAATCATGCCAGGGCTCTACTGACAGTCGGGCAGGTAATCGCCGACGGGCGGATGTCACCACTCGCCAAGTTCCACCAGTTGCAGTCCGGTCTTTGCAAACGTTTCGAAGGCTTCATGTGCCAGAAGGATCTGTTCAAGCAACGGTTGCGGTTCGAGGAGCGAGTGAGGCAGAAGGAACAGGGTGATATATCGACGAGATATTCATCAACTCGTACGTGTCATCTTAAGCTGCTGCGTCTGCGTTCCTTCGAATAATCACACCATATCAGGCTGCAACCTGGTCTCCCGCCAGCGAGCGGGGTATCGGTGTGGGCCGTCTGGTGACGTTCTTGACCGACTCAGCTAGTACGTGTACTCCTCCCTCCTGCTCTCTGCATTCTTACTGATCACCCGCCTAGACAGTAAGGAGAGATACTGTCGTTCCCGACGGTAAAGCCGGGCTCCACCGCGGCTAGCACTATAGATCCTGTCGGACCCCTTGAGCAAGTGTGAACATCCGTGGCGGTTCCATCCTATCCGTAAACCCTGCCCAAGGTGTGACTGGCCGCTAAAGCCGAATACTCGACGTCTCGGCGCTTAGCGGCGTCAACGGACCGAAGCGCTGCAATAGTGCGCATTGCGCAACATCTATACGGAAAACGCCTCGCTCTTCTCACGCACATCAGGTGGCCATGAGGTGGCAGGCTGTAGAGC
>NW_006768499.1:0-2355 GCF_000300595.1 Phanerochaete carnosa HHB-10118-sp
ACGTGGGTCAGCAGAGGATAGACGGGGATAGGAAGATCGAATCGGTGTTGAAGCACAGTCCGGAACTGAACGTGAAGGCGTGGAGTTCAAACCGGCTGCAGCAGCCGCACGGTCATCCGGCGCAGGTCGATTTACAGGAGGGGGGTCGCTAGACCGTGACTTGGAGAGAAGGCTGACGCGCCGATCTATCGTTAGCAGATGGCCGTACACGGTCGTCTGCAGCACGAGAATGCACAGGGGCTTGAATGGGCAGATGTTGGCAGAGTAATCGCTCAGATGTCGACGTTCGTCAGCAGCTCGCCAAGGCGCATCTCCACGAACCTCATCCGCAGGTGAGGGCCAGGATCGATCTGCAGGAGGTCCTGTTGATCTTTCGCCACTTCTTGAAGGACGGTCGCCAACTGCACCAGAGAGACAAAGGCGGGGCTAGCTTTGTATCGGCGAGCGGTGACAGTCTTGCTGATGCATCGCCATTCACGCTCAATGAACTACACTCAGGGCGTACTCTAGATGATAGCCGCTCGATGAGCGACGCCCGTGGAAGATCATGTCGACTGCGCACCTCACTGGGATCCCAGACCCATGCTATGTGTCCAAGTTCATGTGGAGCACGCCGGACACTGTACCGCGAACAGCGTGCTTGGCGATGGCCTGTTCGAGCGGGACTAGTTTGGAGGCATGTTCAGTTTCCTGCGGGCACGGCTATTACGGGGCTCCAGGGAGACGGTGACATGAAATAACTTACTAGCTGGGCATTCATTCTGAAAGGTTGACACCTTTGTACACGCGAGGCAGCAGCGAGAAGAGGGAGGGAGGTAGTCTCGGTTCCAGACATTCCGGCCCCGTTATCAATACTATAAGCCATATAACAAACGGAGTTTGAATTGGCGTTTGTTCTGCAGCTCAATTGATAACAACTCGTTGACAGGTATTCATTCCCTTCCTTACTACGACTACTTAACATTACTTACTGACCGCGGTCTCTGCGAACACCTTCCAGAAGAGAGGGAACGAGACTAGGAGGGAGGGGGGAGGGGGGAGTGGAAGAACAGAGGGGATCTTGGATGCAATAAGTAAGGACGAGCAGGAGCGGGGTGACGCTTTCGCATTTACAGTAGCGCTCATGCACTCTAACCGTATAAGTATTTTCGTCGTCGTGATGTCCATGTCCGTCGAGTGCTCATGCGTGCTGTCGACCTCCACAAGCTCAATATAAACTTCGCTATTTCCTTTGACATGTGGCCCACCCAGCATGCACGGCTATATCTTGCACATCGCTGCGACGGTCGGGTGGTTGTCTTCGATGTGCGTTTCTTAGCTCGATACCAGCCACCATGGCCATTCCAGCGTTATCGACCATCCATATGCCCTTGATACGCGTCCTACCAACTACCGAGTAGACTGGCCCCTACACTAGTTCGTTTTGAGGCTCCTAGCTTCACAAGCGTGGCGAACAGAACACTGAGCATGCTATCACCTTGGACTCTGTAACTAACGAAGACAAGGCACCTTCAACGATACTTCTTCTTACGCCGGGTGCGTGATCAGCTAGTGGTGGGTACGCTTCCCCCTCTTTCCTTGTGAAACTTGACCGAGCTTGCCTTCAGATGAACTGTTCAAGGGACCGAGCAGAGCCCTCCAGAATAATCGAGGGAGATCTCAGACTGAATGTACGCGGCTCTACCCACTATCTCGCAAGTTGAAATACCAAGCCATCTCGGCAATACTTCAAACTTGGCCCGCGCCACATCCACAAGCTGAAGGAGGGCATGAGGCCTTGAGGCCTGGCCCCCATTAGCTCACAATTTCGAGGTCTGTTTGAGGTCTGTCCTCAATATTGCTCCTAGACTATTGAAAATTCCAGATCTAGAGGCTAGTTCAAGCCCGGACAGAAGTTCAAGGGCCTGTCGAATGCCCTGGGCTGACGAGTGAATGTTGTGGATACGTCCTGCAAGACCTATATCTCTACGACCTTCACGGCGAAGGCCATAAGATGCAGATTATGGCAGTCAGGCAGTGAGTCCTTCTTACCTTTTTGCTGACTACAAGCTCACGAAAGTTACCGTCCCTTAGAGACACCAAGGATTCAAGAGTTTTGTCGCGCAACACGACCACCTCCGCCGTGGTGACATAATCGCTGTCGCCGTCGCCCCGGGACGCGCCAAGAAGGGCCAGCTCTCGACCATTCTTTCGGAAAGAATTCTCTTTGCCCGGAACCTTTACCAGCCGCCCCCGGGCCACTTCGGTCTCAAGGACTAGAAAATTACCTACCGCAAAGCGCTACTTGAACCTCGTCCTCGACAAGGGCACAAGCGCACCTCCATCGCCCATCGTCGGATCCTTCAACTACATTTG
>NW_006768500.1:0-2354 GCF_000300595.1 Phanerochaete carnosa HHB-10118-sp
TAGACAGAAGGCTGACTAATATAGACAAATGCTTATTAATAAAAGTAGAAGTAGCTTAGTAATTACAGTAGAATAGAAGAGCCAGTTTTGCTATTAGCTAAGAAACAACAGGCTGAAAGGTATAAATAGGAGAGGTTCTCTGAGAGTGAAGAAAAAAAACCCACCGAGCATCACACACACTCTCAAGGATTCAGCTAGCAGCAAACCTGCAGTTGATCCCCTAAGCTCTTTAGCTCTCAGAGAATAGACTCCTTTCTTTAAAGCCTAGGAAATTTCTTAAGCACAGTAGAGCCTCTGACTTTCAAATAACCTGAAGGGAAACGCCTTTGGTATAGTGCACGAGTTCACTATTTAACTAACCTAGACTGCGAGAGCCAGTGGCATCATTATTTGAGACTGTGGTACGTCTTCTATAAAGCTTACAGTAATTAAACTAGCAGTAAAGAGATTAAATCTATTCAAGTTATATAAATTCTCTAAGAACATTAAATTGTCCTTACTAGTCAAAGCTTACTAAGTTAACCAAGACATTAACTTGTCTTTGTTACTCTCTTATCTTACTTATCTAAAAACTCTATTCTATTAACCCAAGTAGCTAGTTCTTAAGCTACTAACCAAATCTTTTTACAGCCCATCTTCTAAGATTCCTTAAAAGTCCCTTGTTAACAGGCAAGTAAGGCTTTAGAGTATTCAAGCAGATTAGTAGGTGGTCTTCAAATTAGTCTCCCACGAACACCAGGATAGCTTGGTTGAAAGGCTAACCCAGTAAACCCTAGAAAGAAAAGATTGGGAAAACCAAATCTAAATATTCCAAACTATACCCTTCTTGCTTTTAGTTTAGAACAGACCAAACTCTATTCCCTTTTATCAAGAAGTAACTTTATAGGATTCTCCTAGAATCTTCTTTATACCAAACCTCATTTTATTTTTCTTATTTTTCTTATCCTAACCTTTTCTTTACAACGGCGCGACACTTTTCTACCGGCAATGGTGGAATACAACTTCAGCATCTGCGCATGAACTTTTGATGGGAAAGAGATTGAACTCCCAGAAGATGTCAGCAGTCACACCCAACGCATGGTTGTATGATATCATGATGAGTCCACATTCTACACACATGACCGAAAGCTGGTCCGCTGGGTTCACAACATGAAAGACCCAGTGCCACACAAGAAGGGTGAAGGGGCTTTCTTGATAGTCTCTGATTTCATCTCTGGTGATTACGGCTGGCTTCGCTTTCCAGATGGCAAGAAATCTGCACAGGTTCTTTTCAGAGCAGGAAAAGACAAGGACGGCTACTTCACTCACGAGAACATCATCAAGCAGGTCACACATGCAATGAAAATCCTACAAAAGCACAACTCCTGTGATCAACATATCTTTGTCTTTGATAATGCAACCACTCACCGCAAGCATGCCAACAATGCCCTCTTTGCAACACACATGTCAATGAGTCCCACAAAGAAGAGAAATCGTATCTGGAGCATCAATGTTTCTGACATCAATGAAGTGACAGGCAGAGTGAAACTCAGCCCAAGAGGGAAGCAGCTGAAAAAGCACGTGCACATAGCTGACAGGAGGTTTGCGGACGGAACTCCACAGTCTCTCTACTTCCCAAGAGTCATCCGCGGGCTGGGGTCTTCAAAGGCATGGTTGAGATCTTGAAGGAGCATGGAATTGACACTACAGAGCTGAGGAGAGAGTGTCCCAGCTTCAAGTGTGCTCCACGGGCACTCTCTTGCTGCTGCTGTCAGATCCTTTATAACCAGCCAGATTTTCATGATGTTGAGAGCCTGCTTGAAGTGCACTGCCACGAAAATGGCTTCAAAGTGATCTTTCTCTCCAAGTTCCATTGTGAGCTCAATTCAATTGAGCAATGCTGGGACTATGCAAAGACAAAATATCAGGAATTTCCACTGTTGTCTTTGGAGGTTGATATAGAGGCCAACGTCATTGCAGCACTCACATCAGTATCTCTGATGAGTATTTGCCGGTGAGTCAAATTACTGGTACATTTCACCAACTTATCTGCTGCTGACTATTTTGCAGCTTTGTTACCCAGACATGCAGGTTTATAGATGCCTATCACAAGGGTCTCACTGGAAAACAGGCTATGTGGGCTGCCAAAAAGTATAAAGACCACTGTGTGCTTCCTGACAACATTCTCGAAGAGCTCAATTTTGCAGGGGTCATGCCTTAATATGGCAAGCTTCTCATCAGGCAAGGCAAGCCTTCTTCCTCTTCATGTGTATATCTTTATTTCTATCTATTCTTTGCATGTTCCCCATACTTAATACTGCTTACGATAACTCTGTTTCCCTATACATACTAGTTTATATATATAAATACTGGCT
>NW_006768501.1:0-2353 GCF_000300595.1 Phanerochaete carnosa HHB-10118-sp
AGGGTCCAAAATATGTAAGAATATGTGCCAAATTAATTGTTTAAAGAGGTGATTTGGAAGGAACAAAGCATGAGAAAACACCAGATCAAGCGCCCTATAAGCGCCACAGCACGTTCTGCCCTCTTCATCACTTCTACTCTTCCTCACATATTTTTGTCCATCTATACCATATATTATAGGGCCTTCTATACACATAATAACTGTGTAATTAGTATGAGAATGGTTCAAGACCATGGTTCAGTGATAAAGTGCTGACTACTGGCTTTAAAGCTTAGTGCACAGTGCTGCACAATGGATTGTGAACTTGGCAGTGCCTACAATTGCTTGATATTTTATATTTCTATTGTTCACACTGTCTAACACTATAGTGAATATATTTAGAATTATCACAAGTTATCTGGCATTATTAACAATGTTCTATGTATTCATTGTTCTCACTCCTCTCTACAGATCAATACTTCTCCATAATCCACACGGATATTCTAGAAGTCTCCTTTACTATACTCTGCAAGTATCGGGTTATCATATTGTGCATATCCAGACATATGAGCCCATAATTAAGCACATAGTCATGATCTTGTGCATTAAATTTAATTCTTCAAGCTACCACACTTAATGGCTGTTCTACTCCATTCTGCTATCTCGAAACACCCATATATATATTGAAATGTATATATAGTCATACTATCTGCCATAATATTGCTTTATCTTAGCCTTCAACACTGAAAATCATCAAAATAAAAAAGATCCCCCAGCCAGAATTGAACCTCCAACCACTATTCAATAAAGCAACTGCTCTCTTAAAATGCGCAATTTGCCACCTCAGACTCAACTGGGAGGAGGAGTAGGTATAATATCCATATGCTTCTTTCACCTTAACCATCACCATCTCTACTCACAACATGCTTCACAAGTGTAATTTCTCCAAGTCTTCATAAAGAATTTGACTTGCTCCTAATCTTTTACCTTGCTTGCTACCTTTTGGTAGTTTCCACCAGCACCTTCCCAGACAAAATCCCTTTACAAACCTTTGACACAAACTTTGAACTGAACTGGAATGAAATGGTTAGGGGCACCATTTGTAAAGGCCCTACTCTGTCTTGCTCAGACAGACTGTACAAGTAAAGCAACCCAGTTCAGAGTGAGTAGAGCCTGGGTTATAATTGGCTCTAGCTACTCTATGGCATGATTAGAGAGACTACCTCCAAAAACCCTGTTCTGTCTTCTAGCTCAGACAGGCAAGACTAAAAGAGCTTTCTAGTTGAGAATAAGTGGAGCCTGGAATATAACTGCCTTTAGCTACTTTGTGGCATGGTTACATATGTTGCAGCATAAAAGAAATAAAAGAAATGAAGAAATTGTACCTGCTGAGCATATATGCTACGGCCCACATAACTCTAGTTCTGATACAGAGAAGAATGCCTTCCGGCAAAAGCTTGAAATCAAATGGAGTCTGTAAAATAGATGTTTTGGCTCATTCTTAGAGAAAAGAAAGGCATTGAAAATTAAGAAGTGCCATCAGTTCAAGAAGATTTCCTGGTACTTATGCAATTTGACTCCACAATCTCTTAGTTTAGGGCAAACTGTGTGTATTGTGCATTTTGATCAGACAACCTAGTAAACTATGGTGTTTTTATGCATTTAGGCAGCTAAGTGTACATGAGACAGATGCAACATAGCATATAAACTAACTCATTCAATATTTAATCTCCACCTAAACTCTAATTATACCCAAGAGGTCATCATCACAAGCTTTCACCAGGCAGTGCAGCATTAAGCAAATATGAACTGACCTTACAGGCATAGGCTGATAGGTTAAAAGGCTTGTAATGAATACAATAAATATTTCCACTCATACATCATGTATCTTACCTCTTTGTATGGCAAGATCATCCACATCTAAAGTAATATGCACTCACCAGCATTTAGTGATGTTACTTCATCAAATTTCCAGTATGTTTCAGGTCTTTTAAAAGTAAGTGCCTTTGTCTGCACCTTTGAGTGTTTTTTGATGAGGTCCAAGCTTGGCTTGAGATTCTGAACCAGGCTTTTAAGGCTTGTGAACTTTGAGCCTTGTCCTGCATATTACTATACTAGATATAAAGTTAGCTTCTGTTGTTATTATAAAATATTACTATTGTATAAACGCCAACATTGTTGTCATAAGCAAAAGACTCATACTAAGGCAGTGCAAATAATAGGAAGAAATTTTGTAGTATGGCAAGGAATGAAGAAATTGTACCTGCCAAGCACCTGTGCTGCAGCCCACATAGCCCTAGTACTTAGATATATCTACATAGTTCTCAGCTATGAAGTGCAAAGCTCTCTGGAACAGAGAAGTCAACATGGCAAA
>NW_006768502.1:0-2353 GCF_000300595.1 Phanerochaete carnosa HHB-10118-sp
TTTTCTAGAGCTAACTACCCGGTAACGTGACCTTGTCGAATAATGGCCGCAAACTCACTCTCGGTCAGGAAGCACTCAGCATCTTCCGCTCACTCCAGTCGACACCTATTGCTCAAAAAGTTACTGAAGCGGTCAAAGAACTTGTAAAGGCTCGTCAGAAGGCTGCTAGGAAGACTTCAGGCACAGGGGCGGATGAGATGGGCTTTGAGGTCAAGGACAACAGTCCCAATCAGTAGTTGCACCAGTATGTTGCTGTCTATATCATTGTTACTAGTGTCCAACACTGTCTCTTGCTAGGTACGAAGGAGAAAATGCAAGTTTGAAAGCCTGCCGGGCGAGCTTGGGGGTGGACAAGATTTTGCTAGGCCTGCCCATAGTCCGGACGTTTTGGAGGCCGAAGGCCCCGGGGCCTGATTTTGTCCGAACGTTTTGACCCAAAATTGCCCCTCCTGTCCAGACGTTTTTGGTAAAATTTTGGAAGGCCCGAACAGGCATCTGACCCAATTATCAGGGGTCCTGTGTCAGCTCAACGTTTTGATACAGCTCTCACGCGTCAGCCCATGTCTCAGAATTGGGGCCGCACCACGGATGCGAAAGCTGTACGCTAACTGTGTGGCTCCATCCGCGATACTGTATCTGTCTCTGACAATCGATGTCAGCACGGGTAATGTCCAGTCGCGCGTTTTTCGGTAGACTTGGGCGACACAGCAGATGATCTCAAGCTCTTTGTCGTCGCTATAAATATGAGCTCGATAACTCCTGTTATTCCTCACTCTAGCATCCGTCCTTTCCTGCTCATCGAGCTTGTCTCTCAACCTCCTTCGCTCTCGTTGATATCTTTATCACTCACCGCTGCCCTTCGTCTAAATGCGTAGCTCATTCATCGCTCTTTTCATTCTCGCCGCTATCGTCGGTACTCTTGCGGCTCCGCCCCCCCGAGTCGGCCCGTTTCCCAATCCAAATTTCCGCATAGGCACCGTTATACGGCGCAAGAACGACCCTCTAGAGCCCAAGGACTACGAAGACTTCACTGTAGAGCGCAAGACTGACCCTTTCGACCCCAAGGACTACGAAGACTTCACTGTAGAGCGCAGGGCCGTGAACGGCTTCACTGCCATTTAAGAGTCCGAGGACGGTCAGTATCTTGTATCATTCAGCTTTTCGATTTCAGTCCTAACGCATCGTTTGATAGGCAACGCCAACGGAGGTAGCCTCACTAGAGATGAGGGCCTCGGCCCATCTTTGTAGGATGGGTCTGCGTAAGGCGGTAGCGGTGGCATTTCTAACGGCGGTAAGCCTGTTTCATGAGACGTATAGTACGACCTCAGCACTGACATCGGGACTCAGGCTCTGTGAACGGCGGCGAGGGTGGCAACGGGGGCAGCGGCGGCTCTGCTGTTGGTGGCGATGGTGGCAAGGCAGCTGGTGGTGCGAACGGCAGCTCCGCCAATGGTGGCAATGGCGGCGGCTTCCCGACGCTTGACTTGGATATTATTTCGGCGGACTAGTAAACATCATTGATACCTGTAATTTATTGGACCGGGCATGCATATCCCAGTGAAAACCCGCGCCGCTCAGAGCCGCGGGGAAACACGTCGTGCTAAGAGAGATAAGCTGAGCTATTTGGGGCGACTTGAGAAACCTGTCAGACGCCCACGTGCTTGCCTGTCAGTCGCGTCGAACTTCGTTGGGTTGGGATCGTCTGACTGGTCGTGTCGGATAATATGGTGGATAGATAGCCATGGTTCAATGTCTCGGCACAGGGGACGATCGGCCGAGGTACCGGTGATGGCTGGTCACAGGGAGTGACTCAAACGATGGAGGGACACCGGACACTCGGACGATGAAACACGACACAGCGACATAGGAGAGATATCACGGTTCTTCGTCCGGTCATCAAGACCGCATAAGACAAGAGAGGCTTCATCTGCGCAGTAGAACATCTCATAATGAATAAAACTAAAAAGTGCTAAGAAATTGCGATATGTAGCACCCCTTCCAAAAAAACTGGCTGTCTTGTACCTACCAAGAACGCACCCCGTGTGGCTCCAGGTGTGCTTGAGCAAAACGTGAGACAGCGGAAATATGCCAGATGCTAAGCGCCCTATGCATTATTCTACCGTAGCATTGCTCACAGCTACAGGAATGCTTTCAAGAGAAGAAACACCGTGACTGGAGAGGTGCTCAAGGACAACTCAGGATGAACTTCAGGGGAAGGCGATGGAGAAGTTAGTGGAGGGTCCGGGAGGACGACTCTGAGGCCGGCCGTATCACCTGGCCCAGTGACTCTACGTGAGTTCCCCATTTCGCTTCGCGCAAGGTGCCGTCTAATCGGTACCGCTCCGTCACGATA
>NW_006768503.1:0-2353 GCF_000300595.1 Phanerochaete carnosa HHB-10118-sp
TCACATACAAGGATATTTTTACCTTTCGGCAGATAGGAAATGGGCCTGAAATGGGCCTGAAATGGACATGGCAGCTATAGTTTCAGCAACCATAAAAGGTAATTTGTTACATACATTTTATGAGCCCCTTAATTATACCTGCTCGAGACATTTTAAGAGTATTTCAGGACTATCATCAGTTTTTTGGTCTGTTAAATTTCCGAATCTCTGAAAGCGCTTGTTCCTGATGTCCTGAAATGTATTACAAAGCCATCAGTAATGATGGCTTTCCCGGCAATTTCCGGGACACTCATATGACCAGTACAGCCTGCCTAACTGGGATGTTTCAGGTTTATTTCAAAGCGCGTGACAGACAGCCTTTTCCGACAAGAGAAATTGCCTCAAAAGTGACAGAAAAGTGAGCATTTCAGCACTCGGGAAAGTTGCTGGAAAGTCTCCCAAAATGTTACATTTTGGATGCCTTGTCTGGGACATTTCGGGCCCCCTGAAATCTGGGGATGCCCGTAGTGTATCGAGAAACGACCCGCCTAGAGCATTCTCAGCGCCGGCGCCCGTTTGGCTCCCCGCTATGTTTCATCCAGTCTCAGCTTCCTAACGCACATTTTATTTAAACAGATATGTTAGGAAGTAGATGACATATAAAAACATGTAGTATTACTCTAGGAATTTATTTTTGATTGCTCATGAATCCCCGCCTGCGCAATTCCTTCACAACACAGCCCGACAAGGTACGGTGGCCATCGGTTCCGAGGAACCAGAGAGGGTGTCGGTTTCTTCACAGAACTTAGAATCATTCCACACTATTCTGCGGGCATTAGTTCCCGTAATTACGGACTAGACACCTTAACGCGAATACTTGGCAAGCCTGAAGTCGGTTTCCAACCGGCTATCACCGCGCCACAAAACCCCCGGGTGCAATCGGAGACGGATCAGCGTCAGTCGGTATCCCCTGCTACTTGTCGACTTTCCTGCCATCTTCAACATTCAGAATCTTGAGATTTCCGCCTGAATCACCCTCCAGGCACAGCTCCTCTATTCTCTCGAGCCTTCCAGCTCAGGTCATCACACTGCGTTAGGCTCAGTACTCGTGCAACGGTCTGTATCGTCTTTTAATAGTTCTTTCTTTCTTTTGAGATAACTGTGCTTTCGCGCGTATATCGATTTGAGGCTTCTCAATGCTGCTTTTGTTTTTAGCCCGCTTATGCTTTCACAAGGCGCAGTCACGAGTGCTCTCATCTCTTTCACCTTGGGGCCGTCTCCGTGGCCTCGTGTCACGGGCACTGCCGAATTCATTATGATGACGGCCACGCCCTGGTCATTAAAAGACGCAAACGCGACGGGATTCACCTCTGCATCCACCATCACCCACACAGCGCAACCACACCATCTACGACTACCAACCGTCTACCATGCCCGCCGTGACAAGAACGATGAAGAAATCTCGAGAAGACCAGGCTCCCGACTTTGTGTCTTTAAAGACGGTCGCACTCGTCGGCGAGACAAAGACGACGGCCCTCAAGCAAAAGGCCACCAACATTACTCTCATGATTCCGTCTCGCAAGGTGCTGGCGAAGGCCAACGCCGACACCGGGAAGCCCGTTGCCTCGCCGAACAAGACCAGCCGGCTGCCTGTTTCGGTCCCCCGCGAACGCTCTAATGGCCAACCGCGCCAGGTCGCCGAGGAACGTGTCACAGAAGCCCTCGCAGGCAAGGGCAAGAGGGGCTTGCGTGGCCCCATTCGGAAACTCTCTGGGGCTCTCCTGAGGCGCACCATCGACTTCTTTCACGACGACCCGGATGCGCTCAAGGCCTGCAGCCTGGTGCACTCGACATGGACGGGCCCTGCGCGGCGCCACCTGTTCGGGAGCCTCGTCTTCGGTGGCCGCCCCCGGTACGACACGCTCGCCGCCGCCCTCGGCCCTCTGCCCGTCCTTTCTGCGACAGCGACACACAGCATCCGGCAGCTGGTGCTGAACTTTGGTGACGCAACGCACGTGCCGCGGCTGGACGTCTTTGACCTCGCGCGCGGCCTGGCTCTGCTTCCGAATCTCGACGACCTTGTCCTCGCGGGCCTCACTCTTTGGGTCGGCCCGTCGCTCGGGGCGCCTCCGGGCGCTCTGCGCCGCATCGAGCAGCTCGTGCTCGATAACATGACGCTCGACCCGCGCGAGCTGCTGCAGCTCCTGGCCGTCGTGGCGCCGCGCAGCGGGCTCAGTCTCGGGCACCACGTCAGGCTGCGGAGTAAGTTCTGGGTGGACGACGTCCCGCCCGCGGCGTTGCGGCGGCTCGAGAATGTGGCGTGGAGGGAGCTCGCGATGGGCTTCTACGAGGGCGGCAAGTACGATATGGTCAT
>NW_006768504.1:0-2351 GCF_000300595.1 Phanerochaete carnosa HHB-10118-sp
AAGAGACGCTGTTCACATCTCTCTTCGAACAGCTGTATCTGCGTGGTCCTGGCCGGATAGTCATAGGCATGGAATAAACGAAGGCGCTCGTTGCGTAAGGCATGCTGAAGCCAGATCATGCCACGGCAGTGGAGTCGTTCGGTCGCCGGTGAGATGATGGTTGGTCGGTGTTGTGTGCTAATGTCAAGTAAATCATGCTGTCAACTGCGTTGAGAGGCTATGATTGGGACATCTTTGTGCCCAGCGATTTTCAGATGCGGTCTGACTTCTGAGTTTTTTTAAGGACACCGTCTGATGCTACACCGGCAGCGACGTCCCACTTAGAGCGCTGGTATATACCACTGTCATCGTCATCTGCGGGGCGATTATCAATAGCGATCCGTACGATTATTCTGTCCATCATCCGTAGCTCGTCGGCTGACTTTATTTGTCAACTCCAGGAGTGTGTGAACCCCTCCGTTCATACGTGGCGGTGTACGGCTCACGCCTGGTCACCATGAACATGCATGATTACACGGGCTTGAAGCCGTACACATCTAACGAACTCACCACTTTAAAAGCGACGACATCGAGGCGTAGATTTCAGCAATGTGTAACTTGGGGCGAACTTAAGCTCGCCACGTTCCTGGTGCATGTGTGCCAGACTGCCGGTCGCTCGGTACTCCCGCACGAGCGGCGCGGCGGGACAGTGGGCAGCGGATTCGCTTCTCTAGCATGATTGCTGAGCACGACAGGCTTGCTCTCAATTCTTTGAGACCCTACAACCCAGAGCTGCGCCGCAACTGCGCCTTCGCAGAGCACTTGCTTATGGTGCGTGTTATGTTGTCCAATGTGCCCCGAGACATCTGAGCATCCAGCTCTGCAAACCCACCAGCCCTATACTTTACAGCGCGGAATCTCACGTAAAGCTGCTCGCTCCACTCAATGACCCGGTCATCACCGATAGAGACAAGGCCGCACCAGCGCTTCGGAGTCGGAGAGCGAGAGTGGAAGCGAGAGTGAACTCTTTTCTGAAGAGGAGGAAGATACCAGCACCGAGGGTGAAGGTGAAGCAGACGTGGGCGAGTTTCTTGCACATCGAGTTGCTGACCTCAAGAAGCCGATCATTGCTCTTCATGACATATTGTCAACCACCACTACTCCCGCGGCACCGCTTCGTCTCATTGCTAAAGTTCTGCAACATACTAACACATCTGCGCTGCGTCTGCTAAAGGATTTGGATTGGAAAATATAGATTATTGCTGGATATTTGTGCATTTCTTGTGTCATTGAAATTTGGGTGCTTAATTAAAGCAGAAATGTTACTGACATGGAACTAACGAGCAGTAACTAACTGTGAGTATCTTCCCGATGTTACTAACCGGGAAGAAACCCCGAGGGTAGTTTTGCGGGGAACACTAGCACTCACCCCTATAATAAAAATTGTCGTAGATTACACATAACCAAAAACACTTGAGGCTTACTTTCGGAACTGACGGCGCAAGTTCTATGGCAGCTACGAGGAGCATACACCATCGTACTGAGCCAAGGAGCATGGCACGTACAGTAATGGGTCTCCTCCACACAATCTCAATCTCATCATTGATGGCTATCAGAAACTCGTAGATGACGAGGCCTAAAGGGCAGGTACTGTGTGAGTGATGTACCGGGAAACAAAGGATATGTTACTTGCACACGGCAGCTTCGTCGATGTAATCACTCGTGGCACTGGGAGACGAAGGTGTGAATATAGTAGGGCCGCCAGAGACAATAAGAGTAACGCTTACAGTCGTAAGTAGGCTCGAACAAGGGGTTGATCTGACTGTACTGACATAGTTAATGTGATGAGGCGAGGGGCGAGTTGTATTTAGGATGGGCTGCGGCTTGCACATTTTATAGGGGGCCTGGCCATTCTTCTATAAAAAATGATTATTGTGACCTTTTCCAGATATCTTTCCAGATCTGCACCATTTTATAACTAGATGGTACTTTGTGGAAGATTACAAATGGCCCTTTGAAGCCGTAGGCACAGAAGACGCTGGTCCTATTGTGAGCGAAACTAGTATAGAAGCGAGAAATTAACACTGTAAACATGGAGGAGATGAAAGGCCGTTAATATGCTTGAGAATAATAGGAAACAAGGCATCCGTACTGCTATCTGCTCCATCTATGTCGCCATAAGCGTTCAATTCCGAACATACGTCCCTTTCCGAGTCCTGCCCTCGACGAGCACCTACCACTCGGGGGCTATCAGAGCTAACGAGTACGCTCTTTTTCTAAAATTTCGGTGCATGTATATATTTAATTATCGACATTGGAGGGAACCAAGATGGAACTTGGAGGCAGTGAAGATTTTTACCCTGCGAGTGCGC
>NW_006768505.1:0-2349 GCF_000300595.1 Phanerochaete carnosa HHB-10118-sp
GCTGCACAATGGATTGTGAACTTGGCAGTGCCTACAATTGCTTGATATTTCATATTTTCATTATTCACACTGTCTAACACTATAGTGAATATATTTAGAATTATCACAAGTTATCTGGCATTATTAACAATGTTCTATGTATTCATTGTTCTCACTCCTCTCTACAGATCAATACTTCTCCATAATCCACACGGATATTCTAGAAGTTTTCTTTACTATACTCTGCAAGTATCGGGTTATCATATTGTGAATATCCAGACAAATGAGCCCATAATTAAGCACATAATCATGATCTTGTGCATTAAATTTAATTCTTCAAGCTACCACACTTAATGGCTGTTCTACTCCATTCTGCTATCTCGAAACACCCATATATATCTTGAAATGTATATATAGTCATACTATCTGCCATAATATTGCTTTATCTTAGTCTTCAACACTGAAAATCATCAAAATAAAAAAGATCCCCCAGCCAGGATTGAACCTCCAACCACTATCCAATAAAGCAACTGCTCTCTTAAAATGCGCAATTTGCCACCTCAGACTCAACTGGGAGGAGGAGTAGGTATAATATCCATACGCTTCTTTCACCTTAACCATCACCATCTCTACTCACAACATGCTTCACAAGTGTAATTTCTCCAAGTCTTCATAAAGAATTTGACTTGCTCCTAATCTTTTACCTTGCTTGCTACCTTTTGGTAGTTTCCACCAGCACCTTCCCAGACAAAATCCCTTTACAAACCTTTGACACAAACTTTGAACTGAACTGGAATGAAATGGTTAGGGGCACCATTTGTAAAGGCCCTACTCTGTCTTGCTCAGACAGACTGTACAAGTAAAGCAACCCAGTTCAGAGTGAGTAGAGCCTGGGTTATAATTGGCTCTAGCTACTCTATGGCATGATCAGAGAGACTACCTCTAAAAACCCTGTTCTGTCTTCTAGCTCAGACAGGCTAGACTAAAAGAGCTTTCTAGTTGAGAATAAGTGGAGGCTGGAATATAACTGCCTTTAGCTACTTTGTGGCATGGTTACATATATTGCAGCATAAAAGAAATAAAAGAAATGAAGAAATTGTACCTGCTGAGCATATATGCTACGGCCCACATAACTCCAGTTCTGATACAGAGAAGAATGCCTTCTGGCAAAAGCTTGAAATCAAATGGAGTCTGTAAAATAGATGTTTTGGCTCATTCTTAGGGAAAAGAAAGGCATTGAAAATTAAGAAGTGCCATCAGTTCAAGAAGATTTCCTGGTACTTATGCAATTTAACTCCACAATCTCTTAGTTTAGGGCAAACTGTGTGTATTGTGCATTCTGATCAGACAACCTAGTAGACTATGATGTTTCTATGCATTTAGGCAGCTAAGTGTACATGAGACAGATGCAACATAGCATATAAACTAGCTCATTCAATATTTAATCTCCACCTAAACTCTAATTATACCCAAGAGATCATCATCACAAGCTTTCACCAGGCAGTGCAGCATTAAGCAAATATGAACTGACCTTACAGGCATAGGCTGATAGGTTAAAAGGCTTGTAATGAATACAATAAATATTTCCACTCATACATCATGTATCTTACCTCTTTGTATGGCAAGATCATCCACATCTGAAATAATATGCACTCACCAGCATTTAGTGATGTTACTTCATCAAATTTCCAGTATGTTTCAGGTCTTTTAAAAGTAAGTGCCTTTGTCTGCACCTTTGAGTGTTTTTTGATGAGGTCCAAGCTTGGCTTGAGATCCTGAACCAGGCTTTTAAGGCTTGTGAACTTTGAGCCTTGTCCTGCATATTACTATACTAGATATAAAGTTAGCTTCTGTTGTTATTATAAAATATTACTATTGTATAAACACCAACATTGTTGTCATAAGCAAAAGACTCATACTAAGGCAGTGCAAATAATAGGAAGAAATTTTGTAGTATGGCAAGGAATGAAGAAATTGTACCTGCCAAGCACCTGTGCTGCAGCCCACATAGCCCTAGTACTTAGATATATCTACATAGTTCTCAGCTATGAAGTGCAAAGCTCTCTGGAACAGAGAAGTCAACATGGCAAATATCAACTTCTCTCTCTTCGACCTTGAAAATAATCACGTACCAGTTATAGTCAACTACTCTATGAAAAAAATTTCTTGCAACTGTTGTCAAGTCATATGCAACAAAGACAACGTTCAGGTAGTAGAACGTCAAAGTACCTGCTGCAAGCCTTCTACACCAGCCAACTTTTTCTTTGCTGACCTTGCCAACATCAATGTTGACGCCATCTACACCAAACAGAAAATGGAGAAGAGGAGCGAGTCCAATAGAAAGCACCAATATGTGTTATTGTAAGCAGT
>NW_006768506.1:0-2339 GCF_000300595.1 Phanerochaete carnosa HHB-10118-sp
CGGAGCGGAATCCATGAAGCCCCGCGCGGCCTTGATGGCGTAGAGCATCGCTTGCGCGTCGAAAGGTGCAGTGAAGAAGCCTGGGTCGATCAGCGGGAAGGCGAACGGGTTTGAAGAGTTGAGCTTGACGGAACCGGCTACAGAATTAGTGGTTAGCGATGGAGTAGAAATGTAAAAGACACCTATATACCCGACTCCGGTGTGACAACGGCGGTGTTAAGGGTGAAGTAGTTTCCAGATCCAGGAGCGGGAGGGGGTGAGTAGGCATCCTAAGATGCACGTTAGAACGCGATGGTTATTCTATAAGCAAGCAACGTACCAGGAACAGGAACTCGAAATGTCCACTCTCAGGTCCTGTGAGACAAGCGTCAACCCGGGACTGGCGCGAAAAGGACGTAAGACATACCGGCAGAAGGGTCCTCGAACTGGTTCCAGATTGGCGCGTCAGCAGGGATCCGCAGGAAGCCAATCATGCTCGCTGGGGAGTCCGTGAAGAGTCCCATTCTCTCGGTCTGCCACAGAGCTAGATCCGCGTTGAAGAGGCTGGTGTTGCGGAAGACGTCGTCGTACGTGTCGTTGAGCGTGACCTGCCAGTAGTTTGCTAAGATGGGATGGTCCTTGAGGTTCTGTCCGACATCGGGAAGGTCTACGACCGAGGTGACACCAATACTTTCCACATCCGTTTTGTTCCCTACACCGGAGAGAAGCAGGATCTGAGGAGTTCCAATTGAGCCCGCTGAGAGAACGACTTCTTTCTTCGCTGTAACCGTATGGCGCGGAGCTACATAACGGGTGCGTCAGCGCCAGAACAGCCCGGGGACACTAGCGAGCGCACCTGAAGGGCCGCTCGCGAACTCCACACCAGTGAAGACTGGCACGCCATTAGTACCATTAGTGGAAATTAGCTTGGTGACTGTGCTATTAATGAGGATATGAAGGTTCGATCGACTGTGAGCAGGCTCCAGATAAGCAGTGGCAGAACTGCTACGCTCCCCCTCGCCACTGGTGCTTTGGACAAAACCTAAAGACCGGTGCATATAAGAATTACAAGGCCAGCATCTCAGCCGATTACACTCACCGATGCCAATAGAGTTGCCTGAGTTCATGTCAATATTGTACGGGTATAGCGATCCGTTTACTTTTGTCGTCTCACGAATAACCTGGTTTGACGAAGTGGGGAACCCATAGAGGTTCATCTCCAGAGGCCCATAGCCATGGTCCTCGGGAATCACTTCCCCAGTAGTATCGTGATGGTCAGCAGGTGGTACAAGGCGAGCATTCTGCGCGTCACTCATCAGAACCGAGCGTTAAGCGCTTCACCTGGTGAGCTCACCTTGAGATAGTATGGGAGAAGGTTGTTCCAGGACCACCCAGAATCGCCAGTAAGGTTGGCCCAGCGGTCGAACTCTGCGTTTGATCCTCGAGTGTATGCTAGAAAATCTGCAAAACCTTATTGGCACATCCGCCGACGAAGATGCGGCGAATCGCATGCACATACTGATGGAGCTGCTACCCCCGAGGATGCGGCCGCGCGGATAAGCTACAGAACGACCGTCCAGTCCAGTCTGCGGCACCGTAGTGTAGTTCCACGTGACCGGTGTCGCAGGAATATTCAGCGGTGCTAAGAAGGGCACCTCGACATTGAGTACGCCCTCGTTGCTGCAGAGTAAACAGTGAGCGTGGTGCAGGATAGTGCGGAGAAGAGTCATATACGAGATTCCTGCCTCAATTACGAGGACCTTGAAGGTCGGATTCTCAGTTAAACGTGCGGCCATGACGTTACCTGCAGTTCCAGCTAATCATATGACTACATCAATCCATGCTCCTGTGCTTGGGTAGATAATATGGATTGACGTACCTCCGACTATGACAAAGTCATAAGCTGTGTCGGGAAGCTGACCGCCATCCGTGTACACCGCAGCGTTTGCCAGGGTAGCAGTGAGCAGAGCTATCAGGCTAGCGAACACAGGGCGTAGATTGAGTGCCATAGTGAGCTTGAAGATGAGGAGACTTGCGAGCAGAAGCACGAGAAGCAGAACACGCCTTCATGGTGATATATATACTGTAGCCAGCTAAGAGTCATGTGGCCGAACCGCGGTGCCGTGGAGATACTTCAGCAGAATCGTCGTTGTCGTTAGAGTGACTAGCGACATCAGAGCACTGGCGCAGGGTCGCTCATCATGCTGTGACCTTATACGGCGCCAGGTACAAATTCTATTCCGAAGGTTGGGCGACCAGGAACGATACGAGAGCGATACTAGGCCATTACCAGTCATTGGCGAGTTCTGGGATGTAGCCGACGACAAACTGCTTTGCGCACGTGACTTACCATTTGTAGC
>NW_006768507.1:0-2348 GCF_000300595.1 Phanerochaete carnosa HHB-10118-sp
GAAGTGACATACCTGTCCGAGCAACAGATACTCGAGACCATCAACTCGCGCAGCCCAGGAGCGCCTGGAAGTCCAGACGGGAAGCCCGCTGCGAGTGAGGTTGAGGTGGCTCGGGCCCAGTTGTACCTGCAGATCTTGAGGAGCAACCCGACGGGATACGAAGGCAAGAACCTCAACGAACTTTGTCCCCGGGTGCAGCCCACGGGAGTCCCCGAGTTCCTGCAGCAGTGGTGGAGAAAACAATAAAGCTACAGATAACAGAGAGAATAAGTCTATTCTCACCGGTCTAACGGCATTGCAGTGGTTGAATAAAGAGCGCTTCAAATTAGGTTAGGGTTGCTAGGCGCCCGTGTACACTTGCGGCTAAAATTAGCACAATTATTATATGGACCATTTTCAACTGGAAAAGAACGGACTTTGGGATCTATCACGTCTGTCAACAGACTTTCTCAACACGCCTGACCATATACTGTATTTGCACGAACAAAGCGACCGGGGTCTGGCACCTGAGATTGTTCAAAAAGAACTTCAGGGTACAAGCGTTCAAACGTTCTGGCTCAAGCTTCAAGAAGCACGCGTCCATCCTCGTTGAGATGCAGTAAGCTCCAACCCTAGCTTGTGTAGTAGTTATTTCCCGCAGCTTGCAGGCGAACACACGCGATAGTACTATAGCACGCCCTGGCTTTGTTCTAACCTCCGCTGTTGATATTCAGGTATGAAAATCACTACTCGTAGTATACCATAACAGTCTTCAAACCCGTTGCCGCAGAGTTAACAGCTATGCAGTGTGCCTGAAGCCAGCGAGACCTACAGCTAATTATAATGGGAGGGTCAATCCAAGGCCCTAAGTCTGGCGTCATCACACACACCTTGACCTTCAACCACCACCATCTACCTTAGACACCCACGTCGTTTGAGTCTCGTTCCCCAATTCCGTCGCCCATTGTTACGTTCTCACTTCCCTATCCCCTTCGAACTTATTTTATCTGTTTAGGTGCTGGGTCCGCTACCGCCTGAAGAGCGGTGATGGGCCCAACGACGCTTCCGGAAGACCTCGGGCTGGGGGTCGACCGTGAAGCGTCCAGCCACAGCGTCGAGTCACCCCCATCGCCAACACATCACCAACAGCTAGACCCATGCAAGAGGTCTATGCTGTCGTCTCTGCCCAGCGGAACGTGGCCGCAGAGTCATTTGGCGGAACCTGGACCCTTCGGAGGAAAGGGGACACAGGGAGAAATCCCACAGGCAGCCTGGCTGCTTGAGACCCCCAACAAGTTAACGCTCAGGAAGGCGTCTCACTTTATCCTGGGAAACCAGATACACAAACGCCGCCTCACACGCGGCATGCTTGAGACGTGGTCACCACCTGACTTGTCAGGGCTCGGTCCAGGCTCTCATCACGTGATCACAGGTGTAGACCACCTAGATACATTAAAATTGTTACCTAGCCGTAGGCTAAACAGTTTAATATACACCACGATACTTGAGAGGATGACAGGACGCAATGAACTCAAACAGCCACTTGAGTTCAGAGTCCAACCGTCTCCCCACATGATGCACTCATGTAATAATTACCCACTACCTCGTACCATTGCCTATGAGTAGTACAACAAATGACATGGACGTGGATGCGGTACCGAAAGACCACCCTTGTGACCAAAATAACAACTTTATGTCGCCGGAGATCGAATTCCAATTCGATCTTTCATGCGACAAAAATGATACGACAGACCAAGGAATAAATCACGAAGTGGATTACCTTGAAAATATGTACCAGGAAAACTGGGACACAGATGACGTCGAGGACTCCCCCTCTGATGAAGATGACGATACGAATGATTTACCGCCCCCCCTTGACATAAACCTGGAAAGAGCGGAAGTGGAAGCCAGGGTTAAAAAACCCAATAACGCTTAACCCCCTACACCCCGGGATGATAATAACAGACCATTCACCGTGGTCTCCTTTAATGTTCAGAAATCGAAGGACAACCTTCAAATCTTCTTAGAACAAAATTATCGAACGGCAGATGTCGTGCTAGTACAAGAACCCTTCTGGGGTTATATTAAACAAGTAATGTCTACCACGTCGAAAGACGGGGACGAATACCACCAGGGAATAACCCACAGACAGTACATGTTCCTTGGAGCATCTGAGAAAGGACGTGTGTGCACCATCGTCAATAGACGGTGGGCGCACCTCGCACCGAGACTTAACACAGACATTGTAAATCATGATGATGCCCAATGCCTGGAGCTAACCATGCCCAACAAACAAATCATACGTATCTTTAACGTGTACAATGATTCCAAAACACACAGTGCTCAGCACTACCTAGAAAATAAAGCCA
>NW_006768508.1:0-2346 GCF_000300595.1 Phanerochaete carnosa HHB-10118-sp
GGTTTGGTATAAGAAGATTCTAGGAGAAATCCTAGAAGGTTACTTTTTAATAAAAGAGAATGGAGTTTGGTCTGTTCTAAACTAAAAGCAAAAAGGGTATAGTATGGAATACTTAGATTTGGTTTTCCCAATCTTTTCTTTCCAGGGTTCACTGGGTTAGCCTTTCAACCAAGCTATCCTGGTGTTCGTGGGGGACTAATTCAAAGATCACCTACTGATCTGCTTGAGTACTCTAAAGCCTCACTTGCCTGTATACAAGGGACTTTTTTTTTTAAGGAATCTTAGAAGATGGGCTGTAAGAAGGTTTAGTTAGTAGCTTAAGGACTAGCTATTTGGGTTAGTAGAATAAGGTTTTTAGATAAGTAAGATAAGAGGGTAACAAAGACAAGTTAATGTCTTGGTTAACTTAGTAAGCTTTGGCTAGTAAGGACAATTCAATGTCCTTAGAGGATTTGTATAACTTGAAGCAGTCTGAAGCTTCCAATTTAGAGTTAAAGATCAAGAATAGATTTAATCTCTTTACTGCTAGTCTAATTACTGTAAGCTCTACAGAAGACGTACCACAGTCTCAAATAATGACGCCACTAGCTCTCGCAGTCTAGGGTTAGTCAAATAGTGAACTCGTGCACTATACCAAGGGTGTTTCCCTTCAGGTTATTTGAAAGTCAGAGGCTCTACTGTGCTTAAGGAATTTCCTAGGCTTTAAAGAAAGGAGTCTTATTCTCTGAGAGCTAAAGAGCTCAGGGGATTAACTGCAGGTTTGCTGCTAGCTAAATCCTTGAGAGTGTGTGTGGTGCTTGGTGCTTGGTGGGTTGTTGTTTTTGTGTCCTCAGAGAACCTCTCCTATTTATACCTTTCAGCCTGTTGTTCCTTAGCCAATAGCAAAACTGGCTCTTCTATTCTACTGTAATTACTAAGCTACTTCTACTTTTATTAATAAGCATTTGTCTGTATTAGTCAGCTTTCTGTCTATTTTACTAATGTATTGGTAAGCTATTACTAATGTTTGTTAGAGTATTACTATATTTTGGTAATTCATAGCTGTTGAGCATAGACCTTTACTAAGCATAGTTTCTAGATTACTAAGAAGCTGAGTCATATTATTAGTCATTGATTCACTTTTAGTAAGCTTGAGTGTTTATGCTTACTTTGCAGCTCTGAGTAAGCGGTTTCTTTTTGATTTGAATACCTATTATTCCTTTAGTTTTCCTATACTTATAGTTATGGTGCATGACAGCGTGCCTGCACTTCTCGTGGACGCTACTCTCAGCCGCAGGACCCAGAAACTGCTCGGTCACTGACTTTGGTCTGGTCACTAACTGTGACTTTATGACTAGTCATATTCGGTCACTGACTGCACAACACTGCCGTGGGAAACATAGGTATGCGTACGGCTGCTGGAAGACGGAGCAATGTGTACTAAGTAGTTTATCATGTTCCTGAGCTAATGCGACACTCATAATGGTAGCGTGGGCCAAGACACCCTTGAACTGCTTCGGACCTCGGTAAAGGACTCACCACTTGTGCACTCTGCATATTGTTATCTTCCTGGCACAGTATTTGTATCTAGTGTTGCACCTACCAGCTCAAACGATGCCTCCAGTGCAAGCCCTGCCATAGACTAATTGAGAAATAAAGTATCCTGGGCATGTCTGCAGTGCCAGTGGCCAAGAAGAAGTGAATTTTATCTCTGATTTTAGTACTACAATTTTGCTTTACTTGCTATGGACCCTGCAAGAGGGCATCATCAGTGTGATGGAGTTCTGAATGCTGATTGAACAGTGGCCCTTCCCGTGATGGAAACCCGGTGACCGCTCAGTCTCAGTCACAGTCAGACTGACTTGTGACTAGTTAGTGACTGAAATGACTAGTCACTGACTGGCACATTGCTACTCTGTCCCCAGGCGACTGGCACATTATGTGAAGTGCCATCAATCGGCAGCTTTGGCAAACCTCCAAATAATCATTTCCAATGCGGTTATTCAGTAATATAGAATAGCTTGGTGCACACGAATCCAGGGCAAATTGCCATTTTTGGGAGACTGTTGTGTGTGGACATTCGCACTCCCAGCACGCTATGCAATTGATGCAATACTATCACACCACCATGATCAACCTTGTTGCTGAACTTGCGCATTTTCTGTATGCTCGGCCGCAGCCTATACGGCTTGCTAGTCTAGTAGAGTGCATTAGGGTTTAGGGTTTAGGGTTTAGGGTTTAGGGTTTAGGGTTTAGGGTTTAGGGTTTAGGGTTTAGGGTTTAGGGTTTAGGGTTTAGGGTTTAGGGTTTAGGGTTTAGGGTTTAGGGTTTAGGGTTTAGGGTTTAGGGTTTAGGGTTTAGGGTTTT
>NW_006768509.1:0-2340 GCF_000300595.1 Phanerochaete carnosa HHB-10118-sp
CGTGGTGCTGTCGTCTTCCTCGTCCTCGCCTTCATCATCCTCATCCTCGTCCACCAGTTCTTCCTGCACTGGTAGCACCTTACGCCACTCAAGATAAGCTTCAAAACGGCTGGCAGCTTCACGGCGCTCCAACCACCTAGTCATCTGTTGAATGTACCGCTTCCTGTTGCTTGCGCGATATCCAAGCTTGGCGAAGTCGATGTGCAATCGTTCAGGGCCCTCTGTGTTATAGCCATCAGCAGAGCCAAGGCAGAAGATCGCAGGGAGATAGTGGCCCAACGAGTGTAGCTTCGCGAAGTTGAAGTTTTTGCGGACACCGAGATCGAGGAAGACTTGCTTGTTGTGGTGGAAGGTACGCCAAGCTGTTTTGAGATGTGCAAGTGATTCACTCGTGTGAACCTCAAAGTGCGCATAGTAAATGAAGTCAAGCAGCGCACGAACCGCAAGAAGAACCCTTTCGTCTTCGACAGAACCTGCAAGCACACCAACGAAAACCTTTTCCATGTGCTTGTATTCGTTTCCGGTCCACTGTGAGATCAGCGAGATTCCCTTCTTGAAGTAGCGCAGATCACCATGTGGGGACATCGTCCGAAACCGCCGGTCGACTTCGTCTTCTCCGCCCTCAACGCATTCGGTTGCCCATTTCACCGTGTGATCTTTAAACATGCCCTTGTGTAGTTGGTGGAGGATGTCCGGAGTGAAGCAAGTGAAGATGCCGCAGTGGGGCAAGTCCGCCCACAAGGGAAGAACGGGACAAAGGCCTGAAGTCTTGAATTCAGCAGGTTTGTCACCGTTTAATGCCTTTCGGATCATAGACAACGAAGCTGACATATTGCAACAGGTGGACTGAACCGGTTCTCCGCGCCTCTTTGGGTCTACGAGACACTGTGGGCAAAAGTTCTCCTGGCAGCAAGCGATGAGACATTGCTCTGGATGGTCCGCAATGTATGCTGCCAGAATAGGGAATACTTTGCGAACAAATCCATCGCCGCATTCAACATCGACACCCTTTGTGGAGGAGGATTCTACGTACGGGTCGGCGCTCGATATATGCGGGGCTTTACGTGTGGGGAGGGAACGGCCGATGACTAAACTCGATATCTAAACGCGTAACTAAGCTCGATGAACGATCTAATAAAACTCTTACTTAAATGCTCGTGCCCGCGCTCGTCGCGGGCGAACCTCGTCTCGCGCTCTCGCGAGTGTATTCTCGATGCTCTTAGGATGTGCCCGAAGCTCAGAGGGGCAGACTTTAGAGGTGAAGGTGGGGGAAAGGGGAGCTTGCTCCATTCGACGGCGGGAGGTCGCCTTTAATATACATGCGAGCGCTGCTCCGCTGCCGTGCTCTCGGCCGGAGGTCTATGTGTACGGAAAGTGAAGGTAAATGTAAGTTCTTGGTGTTGGCGCTGAAAACCCTTCTACACCTTGCACCCGGCTTCCACAAGTGGTGCAAGTAGCGAGCGCATACATTTGTGGAAGAGTTGATATCGCTTTTGAGCGCGCTGCTCCTCCGAAAAGCACTCGAGTTTAGTCACGGGAAGATAGCCGATAAGAACGGTGGCATGAGCAGACGATGAGCGGCGTACTGCCTTTGCAATGTTCCCGATACTGAGGTAGACAGGCCAGGCTGACTTGTCTCCACTGAACGTCGACAGCTGTGTCTTATCGGAGGCAAGAATGACAGGGGCAACTGTAGCCCCTGGTGGGAGGATTTTCTACAAGCTTGTTCAGAGCATCGTACGGTTTCAAAAGATAGTACGTACTTGGATCTTCCCACCATTTGGCTGTCCACATTTCACTTATAATAGGCTTCTCAGCGTACGCATCTTCAAATAGCCGTTTTGGTTCGTATTCGACACAGTGGTTGAATGCTGGATTGCTGAGAAGGTCCTTGATACATTCAACAGGGTCCCTTTGCCAAAGCTCCATCACCTCCTTCTGCTTTTGCCCGTTCGCATCTAACAAGTCGCCCTCCACTTCCCAAAGCTCACACTCCCACTTTGGCCCTCGGGGAAGCTGGTCAATTTTCTTCAAGAACTGGCGTTTGTTCGTGAACGAGAGCGAAGTGCGAGAGCGAGTCTTCCGTTCTCTGGCATCAACACCAAAATTAAGCAAGTTGCAAATAGAGGTACGCACAATATTCAGCTTCAAATACTTGTCAATGTCTCCGTGACTCATTCCGCTCATCAACAGGAAGCGTGCGAGCTTCCATTCATCTTCGCACTCAAATGGAGCCCATGGATTGTCGCCAAGCCCTTCTTTGATACGAGCATCATGAAGCTTCTCGAACAAGTTGTCGCATTTCTTGTACGTTGCGGCAGCACCGAGGACCGTACGCAC
>NW_006768510.1:0-2340 GCF_000300595.1 Phanerochaete carnosa HHB-10118-sp
CGATGCACTTTATCTCCGAGGTTTCAGGCTCTGGGTGAGCGCTTACACGCGCTCTTCGTCGCGCGCGGTGGACATGGTGTTGAGCATCATGGGCCTCTTTGGTGTGAGCCTGGACGCAGGACGGTTTGGGCAAGACGACCGGATCAAAGCGACGATCGCGATGCTCCGGGCACTAATGGCAAATCCCCGCGCGACGGCAACCTGGCTCTACATCGCACCCGGCATGTCACCGTCCAGGGAGCTCTCTACGTTGCCGCAGATGCCAGAAACAAGCGAAAGCGGGCGCGCGTACATTCATACGACAAAGGGCCGGGTGCTCGCATTTGAGGCTATCGGGGCGCGAGATAACAACATCTGGCGTACCGACGGCGCCCCAAGAGGGGAGATGACAGACTCTGGCTATTTCATTTTCCGGAGCAAGGCCGCTCTGCTGGTCTACGAGGACGAGCAGAGATCTCCTCTTGGGTGGAAGGCGTACGATGATCGCGAAACGTGGGCGGTCGTCGTCGGCCGATTCAAGAACTTCTATCGTAATCCGGTTACGTGGAAGCTACAAGCGTGGGATCCTGCTACGTCTGCTAAACCAGAGGGATTGTACGAGCTGACCCTCATGCTCATAGAGAAGCATGGACATGAGTTATACCACCGCGTGGGGATGGAGAGGGAGATCGACGAGAGGAAAGCTGCGGGGTGGGATTGGAAGTACCGGCGTTTCCAAGTCGGAGGGCCGGGTAGGGGAGAGAGAAAGAGATTCGGGGTATCGCCTTCTAGCCCCGTTTATTTGACTTGTGCAGAGGAAGAAGAAGATATCAAGGCCATATGCGTAGACTAGCCGTGTTATTTGTCACAACGAACAGCTTCATAAAAGCCTACAATACACGGAGACCAGAGATGCAGGGCAGCGGCCTTGAAGGCAGCAATGATGCGGTCCCGCTTTATGGCAGAAAAAATTTTGAGATACTCGACGGAATATGCAGCCTGCGCTGTAGAAACGGCATCAACATGGTTCAGTCAATAGAAGAGTGAGAAAGATCATACCAGACCACCAGTCGTTGCAGCTCAGGTCCTCGGCATCTCCGGCCGTAGCCTTCCGTGCATTTCCACAGGTCTCGCTAGAGAGATTATAAGCATATTATACCTGTGCATTGTGCCAACCGTGTACTTGACGGGGATTAATTATTCCAGTGCCACTCACGGCAGCGGCGACGGAAGCGAGGACTCCGAGAGATTGATCATACGAGATAGACTTCGCCCCTTGTATGCACTAGAGACGCGCTACGGCGAACACCGAGCACGAGATCATCCGGAACGGGCCAAGGCGTTCCTACAGCTATTGAAGTTAGAAGAAAGGCGTAAGATACCGTCGCCACACACCTGCCGTTGCCGAAGAAAAAACCACCCTTATGCTCGATGTACTCGAACAAATCCACTGCAGAGAGGGCGTGGTGCGGGGCAAGACTTCGGCCCGAGAGAAGTATCACCGTCTGCACTTGTAGACGGCGCGTCCAACCGGACGAGGGCGTGAGAAAGGGATGTTTGACACCGGGAAGGCAGAATAGTGCGCGGCACGGGTGCAGAGAGCGGCGCGGCGGCGCAGAGAACATGGAGCACAAAGAGTGCCAAGGGCTGCGCTGGTGAGGAGCACGATGTGGTAAAGTGCCGTAGACTCTCTTGAGCCTCCCACCTCCCTAGTATCTCCGTGCACCATCTCGCCCTCTCCGCGCCCACTTTGCATCCAGGAAGCGGGAAGCGCGCCGCTGTCATCGCAAACAAAGCAGGAGAAGAGCGCGGTGAGGCGAATTGAGTGCAAATTAGGCGTTATGGGGGTGCATAGGACGCGAGGAGCACGGGGATGGTGCTCCTAAGATGTGAAAATGCGAAGATTAATCGAAGGACATGGCGGCCCGGTAGCAGTGAAGGCAAGGAGTGCAGGGCGAGGCCAGAGCATGCATATCAGGTGCTCGCAGCTGTGATGGCGCTATAAATGACATGCACATAGACCTTGACTGAGCAGCTGACAGGGTCGAAGCCCGTCTTATCGAAAAAGTTGTCCCATTCTTGACTCCAAGCACATTCAAGCCGATACGAGAGAAAGCGATATGCAGACTTGGGTAGGTGGTGAAGACAAGCTCTACGGATGATCCAGCACGCCAGTTGCGGTCCGCCAGCTCGAGGATACAGCTGACGTCTTTCGCGGCGGACGGCTTGAACTCGGTGAGAGCGGCGCGGAACAGCACATGTCCTCGATGCATATATATATATATATATATATATACATATATATGAAACTGGCAGGAAGCCGAGGCGCGACGTACCCTCAGGAACAAGTAGATGACACCG
>NW_006768511.1:0-2338 GCF_000300595.1 Phanerochaete carnosa HHB-10118-sp
GCCGCCGCCTCCTCCTCGAGCGCCACCGGCAGCGCAGCCTCGTCAGCCTCGTCAGCCGCCTCCGTGGCGTCCTCTGCTGCGTCTTCGGCCTCGGGCGTCGCGTCCTCTTTCGCGTCCTCCGCATCGAGCGCCGCGTCCTCCGTCGCATCTTCTGCCGCGAGCGCCGCGTCCTCTGGCGCGTCGTCGATCTCAGCCGCACTCTCTAGCGTCCTCTCCTCCGCGACGAGCGCCGCGTCTAGTGCATCGGGCTCGGCCGCGAGCAGTGCGACGACGAGCACGGGCGCGGCCGGCGCGGTCGCTGTCGACTGGAATGCGCTGGCGAGCATGGGTGTGGCCCTCGCTGGCATCGTGGCAGGCGCCGGGCTTGTTCTTTAAACGGTTGGAGTGAGGTGGAATTGGACTCTCTCGAACTCTTGTGTTCACAGGACAGACGTTTTGCATGCGTGTATACATGGAATTCTCACGGAATATTAGTCTTTTGTTAGCTTTTTCTCAGAATACCATTTGTACTACTCCTTTTGTTCCCGCTGCCATCGTCTTAACCGGATGTTAAAAGGTCAAATCTGATGCAGTTGTGTCAGCATCGCAAGGTCATTCGGTTTGGTAGTTTGGCACGGCGAAAGCTTACCTCTGCGTGGAACAGCTCTCGAAACCGCCTAGATCTCTTGGAGACTCTGGAGAGAACCGCATATAGTGCGTCCCTCCCACAGACTCGTTAGTACCAGCCTATTCAGTACATAGTTGGTGGGGACGTGCGCCGAGGGTGGGACGACGGTCGGTACAACATCTGCCATTCCGCAGCCCAAGGCGGCTGGTATCGAGCCTACCAATTCCTCCTACACGAACGCGTCATTTGCACAGGCTGTCACTCGTGTGGCGTTCTTGTGGTAGCAGCCGCCGCCTGTGCGCAGCGCCGTGTACGAGCGGCGTCTGTATGCTGACATTGCGCAGCAAGCTTACCAATTTTCCCCTTGAATGGGCGGCAAACCCCGTTACGGACCTGCCTTACGTGGTGGCGCAATTGCCATTGCCGCACGTACTCACCTCTGCCCAAGCTCACCAGACGTCGATCAAAAGCCTACGAACAGACTTCCTGTGCTGCGATGTGCTCCCTCATCATCTTCAAGTTGCGCTGCGTCACGTCGTAACAGACGTGCGTCGAAGGACGTCTTTGTGCCCCCCTTGCTCTTTTCACCCCAAAAGTGACGCTCCCGCATGTGTGATGCGGCTCGCGCGGGCATTGTACAATGCTCGGCGCGCTACTCTGGAACAGCACTCTCCGGCTCTGGAGCCCCTGCACGGTACGCGTCGCGGCGGTTAGGCTGCAGTATGCGGGCAACGGCCGTTTGAGACCGGCCCAGCGTTACGCAGCGGACGACGGAGTAAGGACACCGCGAGAGGCTGCCGTGCCAAACGCGCAAGTACGTGGACTGCCGTGACAAACGCGTAATTGGACTGCCGAGCGCGGATACTTTGGCGAGTCTGGGTACGGCTCTGCGTGTACGCCATCGTCCGGCCGGAGCGACCCCTGCGATTCGATTGCACAAGTGCCCAGCGCTCAGGCTGTCATGTCCGTTCCGCCTCTCCCTCAATGCATCAGTAAGCACCCCTCGAACAGCACCTGGCTGGCGCTGATTTTATAATCCACAGGTCGTGGACGGCGTATTTATACGCGAGGTCGGCCACAGGTAGAGCGCCATCCACTACATATCGTGCCACCAGCCTCCTAGAATGGCTGCGAACGTGCCGCAATTCACGTTGAACAACGGCATCGAGATGCCCGGAGTCGGCAAAGGGTGCGTGTGACTCGCGTGTACCCTCGGAGTTGTTGACAGCTCACGACGATCTTCGGTGACAGATGCTGGCTTGGGATCGAGGGAGACCGTACGACTACGAGGGCGATGTGCCTGAACGCGCTCAAAGTGCGTCTCCTATTTTCCTCAGACAGGTTCTAGAGCTCAGTAGATGCATCTCCTCAGGTCGGATATCGTCACCTGGATACTGTAAGCGGCTGTTCATGTGTTCGGGTGCAAGGCAAGAGTCTGGCCTCTAATCATGACGTACATGACAGGCTCCTGGCTATGGCAAGTAATCGAGAGAATTTGTGCAGATCGTATCGAATAATGACCTCTTCTGTCTCCCAGGTAACGAGAGCTCTGTCGGTGAGGCCATCCGAGAGTCAGGCATTCCCCGCAGCGAAGTGTTCGTGACCACAAAGCTTGGGTAAGCCATTTCAGTGCACACAGCAAGACAGGTGCTAAACCGAACATCTAGACATTTCCACGACGTCTGCCAGTCCTTCGAGAATTCGCTGGAGGCGCTCGGCATCGGGTACATC
>NW_006768512.1:0-2338 GCF_000300595.1 Phanerochaete carnosa HHB-10118-sp
CGACACACAGGGTTGGCTTGTGCCCCCGGGCGTGGTCAGTGAGCTGGTGGTCGGTGAGCTGGTGATTGGCAGTGCTGGTGTCAGTCCAGAGTATCTGAGGTGGCCGAAGGAGTCGGCCAAGGCCTTCGTCGAGCTTGGGTTCGATGAACTCAACCCAGGTGTGGCTTGGTATTACCGCACGGTATGTCGCCTCCGCTTGTCCTTTCCTTATGTGTCTCATTCTTTGTGCAGGGTAATGCTATGAGATGGGGCCTGGATGGACAGTTGCATTTCATCGGGAGGATGAACGCTGGCCAGATCAAGATCTGCGGACAGTGGCTGGAGCTCTCGGAGATCGAAGTGGCCAAACCGACTTGGCCAACGATGCCGTCATCGTCCATCTCAAGTCCCACAAAGGCAAAGACAATCTGCTCATTGCATACACTGTCACTGCTGCACCAACATCGGCCTCGCAATCTCATTCCCTCTTACCATGACTCCTCAAGTTGCTGCACAAGAGTCTTCCGTCGTATATGATTCTCCATCTCGTGTGCTGGATCCCAACTCTTCTTCTGATGCCTAACAGCAAGGTGGACCACCATCAGCTCCGAGCCCGTGCTGCAACCAACGTCAATAGCATGCTGAACAATGATGCAGAGGAAGACGGATCAGGCGAGCCTGAAGATGAGGTCAAGAAACAGCTCTGTAGGATCATGGAAGCCCTTCTCGGTTGCACATCTATTTGTCAGTTCACGAACTTCTTCGATGTGGGCGGCCATTCGCTCCTTGCCTCCCGTTTGGTCTTCCAAATGCAAGAAGCTTTCAACATCCCGTTCGCTCTAATGGATGTGTTCCACTCGCCTGTAGGCAAGGCAATGGCAGGCAAGATCAGGCAGGCGATTGCCACTAGGCCAGTTGATCAAATATCAATGACACCTCTGACGCTTGCCCAGGTATACGAGGAGTTCCACGTACCCCCTGTGCTTGTCTTTTCTGAGGAGCCTCGCAAGCCATTCTTGTTCTGCATTCTCATGGCCACTGGTCTCGGCCACACATTCGCTGCGCTGTCTCGCTCCACCAACTTGTTCAATGTCATAGCTCTCAATGACCCTGGGTATGTCACGCCCGATGACTTCCCTCAAGACCAGGTGTCCACAGATCACGCCAACACCTTGTGCAATCCGGGCATCCACACCGTCAAGAACCACGCCAAGTACTACTATGCGCATATTGTCGAGGAGCTGGCCCGCATTGGTACTACCAAGTCCGATGCCGCACCATTTAACATCTTAGGCTACTCCTACAGTGGATATGTCGCAGTCGAGATGGCGCGCCTCGCGCAGGATGAGGGCTGGACCATCAAACTCTTCGTACTTCACACATCGGTGCACCCGATGCATGAGGCCAAGCTGTCGCAGACACAGATCGAAGAGGCCGCGCATGTTGTCCTACTGACTGTGATGAGCATCATCAAGCTGCCGCTCAGCAACATGGGAGAGCAAGGTGCATGTTTGAAGCACAACATCGAGGTCTGCACCCTCACCAACATCCATACACTCTATGCGCATGTGATGCCGCAGTACAAGGGGCATGTCATGCTGTTCCGCACAGAGTCGAATTCTGGCCACGGCTTTGTCCCACTCATTGGCTCATTGGACGAGGTTTTCTTGCACGGGAACCACTACCACCTATTCCAAGAAGAATCTGGGAATCTGTCCATGATTAGTGCTAAAGTTTCTGCAGTCCTCAATGCATAGGTCTCGGCGTCTCTGGTCAGTTGTAACTGTTGTAAATCTTGCTGTATTGCACCGTTTCCGCTGTATAAATAACATTGAGGTCATCTCCGCCGAAATGCAGACAGTTGGTCTATTCATGACTCAAGCCCCAGAATGCAGAGCCTATCGTCAGCTAGCATGGCATGCCCCTACAAATGCCTTCATTGCAGCGACTGCGCGCTATGGATTGTTGGCGCTGTAGAGTACAGTCAGTACAGAATGAGTGATAGGTCTGCCAGGATGTTCACAGAGTAAGCACCCCAGTCATCGAAAGGTGTGCCCAACTGAGCAGTGGTGGTGCCATAGCATTCATGTGCAACTTTACAGCAGCACTGGTGTGTGTCCCGCTTCGTAACCGTTTCTCCATGATAACGCGTGGTACCTTGGCAGTAACGATTCACTGGCACTCAACAACGTTTTGCTAAAGCAAAGCTCGAAGATACTTCAGTAAGAGCTTCAATACACTCAGAATCAGTCCAAGAGAGAGAGGGCAGAGGGACGGAGCTGATTAAGGAACTAGGGTCATGGCCGTCCCATGCGTTTTGTCAGTCTTGAAGCTGGTAAAATACTTTTGTATCCTCCTA
>NW_006768513.1:0-2338 GCF_000300595.1 Phanerochaete carnosa HHB-10118-sp
TGGAGAGCAGCGGGATGTTAAGGTAGCGCACTGGGGAATGGGGAGAGAGGTGCTAGGGTTTACGACCTTGCTACTTGCTGCGTCGCTTTCGCTGCCGTACCAGGTCTGGTCTTCTCCACCACCGTACTTGCGATCAGGCGGTGTTTACATCGTGTAATGGTCGATGCATTGGCGGCATCAGCCTCTCACAAGCTGCTGGCCTGAAGGATGTGAGGGGCAAAGAGGATAACGCTAGGTTTGCCGACATTGCTTTTGATTGGGAAGTGCGATACTGAGAATGGTCTCCAACGAGCTCCTCATCGTCTTGTTCCTACTTCCGATTCGTGAGCAAGCTTAAGATCAAGGCCATAAATACACTCACAACGTCAAAGATCTCGTTCGCGTCAAGCTTCATAAGAAGGGGGCGCAATTCCTAATAGGCAGTCAGTATATAACCCAGCACGGGATAAGATGATTGCGCACGGTTGCGTACCCCAGCTTCGCCACCATCCCAACTACCTTGAATTCTCCCAGCCGTATCGTCCGCCAGCCCGCCCACATCTTCTTAACTACCCGGCATATTCTACCGCGTTAGCTTCTTTGGTTGAATCGAAGACTGTAATATAAGCGAAGAATATTGGCTGGCGGTGCAAGTCTTGCTTCAGTACCATGAAAAACTGGTAGCCCGTCGTACATGCTGATGACAGGCAGCGAGAGCGAACTTGAACGTCTAAATAGCAGCTTCAGGGACCCTCATTCCAGTGTTGACGTTGGTGGTGACGCTGGATGGCTACTTAGTCCACAATGTCTCCGGCAAAATGTTGTATTGATCAAGACAGGACTCCAGCACTCGCAACGACGCGAGGTACGTCTTTCTCCCCGAAACTTCAAACGACCAGGTCAGCTGAATGCATCGAAGGAGCGAGAGCTCACCTTGAGAATATCGCGCTCTTGGCTACCTTTTATGCAAGCCTCTGGGTCAGGACTGTTCACGAGCTGGATCGACGATCAGCGGAAAGTACATCGATGACAACGAGATAATCGAGAGAGCTGATCCCAACAGTGTACGCTGTCAAAAGAGAGCTGAAGGGTGATGCATTCAATATACATGTGTCGCTCTTCGTGAATTTCGCGGACTCACCATCGCAAAATTGACCACAGATAGGTTCAGCCTTGAAATAAGCGATCAGAGTCGCCTCGTATGGCCAGTGCGAGGTGTTGGTCCGCCCAGGCGCAGGTACCGGTGGCACCACGAGCGGCCGGGAAGCGGGGCGTGAACACTCCAGGACGCCTGCTGATGACGAGTGCTCTCTCCCAGGAGATTTGCGCAAGAATTTCGTTCATGCGCGAGGCCACAAGAAGATGAGAAAATTGCGGACGAGCGCGTCGGGCTCGGGTTGCAGAGCCAAATTGCCTAGCCAGTTGTCTTTGCAGACAGTCAGGTATTTCGACATTCTCTCTAGCACCTGCATCCTGACGCGATCTGGAGCGAGCCGTTGTGGCAAAGTCAGCGCGTTTGAGCACAATTCCAACCGGGGGCACTTGCGTACTCGAGCTCCCGGGTAAGCTTATCCGTCTGGCCGTTGGCTCTCGCCGCGGCTGTTGGTTCCAGTCGGAAATTTATAGTATTGAGTGTATCCACGAGAGTCCACCCTCCTGGCTAGCGTGTAGCGTGGCATGCATGGAGCCCACCCTGCGGCATCGGGAGGCAGGAGCACCCACGATGCGTCTGATTGTGCGTAGTATCGGGGCGTACAGAACGTCCACACTTGTACTGGTGCTAGTCACACACTGGAATTGCGGCCTACGCGCCTTGTTAACTCATGTCAGCTACGAATGTTGCAAGATAGAGCGAAAACTCACCTTGAGAACACCGGGTACTTCCGCCCAAGTCTCCAAGCCATCGTTGTTCATCGACCGTGCTTACAGCTAGCAAAGAGCAAACAGCCGGCAGCAGGGCGTCTGGAAGGGTAGAGGATATTCCAACGTCTTACGTATCGCCGAACAGGGTGACGTTTTCCGGTGTATGCAGGTGACGCCGAGGCTCAGACTTGCGCTCAGCCGGTGGACGGCTACGATAGCGTTCACATGAGTGTTTGCAAGACTGCCTTCTGCAGATAGGCTGACCCGAATATTTACAATGTCTAGAGAGGGATACACTGTGAACTCTACATGGCCAACAATATTTGGATGACGTACGGAGTAAAAAGCTGTTCCCTTCCTCCAGAAGACCAATGGATACCTTTTCGGATGCTCTAGACACCATATCGACATTGTATCCATTGTACAGTTGTTAGGTTGAGGTAAACGTGGGACAGGGTACGCGCGGACGGTGCGCGAGCGTCGCCTGATTGGAAGT
>NW_006768514.1:0-2337 GCF_000300595.1 Phanerochaete carnosa HHB-10118-sp
CACTTCGTCAATGAGCTGACGGCCGGTGCCGTATCCCCAGAGTTCGCCATGGCTGCTGGGGTACCGAAGGGTTCGACAAACATGAAGTCGAGTACTTCATTTCGAGGAAGCTCGATGGTCTGCTCGTACCTACCCGATGGCAGATTAGAACAGATACAGAGGACTGAACTACAAGACAGGAGAGACATACAAGGCCATTACTGAACCCTCGTCGTAGTTCAAGCAAATACGCAACAAACTATCCCAACATTGTCTGAACTCAATCTCCGAGATGGGATACGTTCTAGAGCGCCGTTTCACCAGCTGTGCATCAGATACCGCGCACAGAATACTATAGCAGTGTTTGTGAAGGAAAATGGACAGCGGCTTCTGAGCAATGCTCGGTGGACCATTATCGGAGATCCCTATGGAGCGCAGAGACGATATCAGCTCTTTTCGTAGCCCTTGCAAAGCTTCGTCTTTGACTTCTGGCACTGCTCGACATCTTGAGAAACAACGTTGACTTGGGCAACAAAATAAACGTACTTACTAGAACGAAATCAGTGGTCTTCAGCGACAGATAATTATAGTAGCACTGGACGTGTGGCAGCATCAACTTCCACTGCGGGCTCAACATGTCCAGGTCGGGCCGCTTTTCCAACTTCTCGTACATGCAAAGAGAAGGAAGCGTCACAGTAACACAATGTCGCTCTTGAAGCCATAACCAAGTTGGCTCTGGCGTATCTTTGTCACCAACCTTAGAAGCCATCCTGAGACCGCACAGTGAATATACGCGTGAATATAAGGGAAGAGAGACTCACTCGGAACATAAAAATGATTCCTCACGCGACTGTCTTTGGAGAGACGTAGTAGACTGCGGATATTCACTGCCATAACGCTTCTGCGACAGAGACGCAGCAGGCACCCTATGAGGTATTATTGTTGAGCAAAGCAAGGAGCTGCATTTTGGTGAGATGAACATGCCACGGCCGCCCTTGATACTGATCCCTCAGCTGATCTCCTCTAAGTTCCATGTCGTTCACGCTACTCGCCCAGGAGGAAATAAAGTCGTTGAGGTCGGGAGCTGGCTCCTCTTCAACAAGGCGCAGAGTATCCGTTCGCCACGCGAGCCTGTCAGGAACAGCCGACCCATGGTTAAAACATGGCAATTCGCTATCTACATCGAATTTCGCCTTCTGCGCCAATATGCACAGAGCAAAAAGGAGTGCGGAGTGAAGTTCCGCGAGGTTGAACTGTCCGAACGATGATGGCCTATGTGAATCATCCTGCGCCGCCAACGCAATGTGAACGGAAGGCTGCATGGCAGCTCAGCACCGGATTCTGTCAAGTCAGGTCACTGATAACTTACCAGATGGCCGGGAAGGGTGACTTCAGGCTTGTCTTCAAGCCATGCCACCGCAAGTCGGATCATCGAACTGTGTGGCTCGACGACCAGGCCCAAGACGGGCGTCACGAGCCCCACAGCATGTCGATGATACAAGGCACTTGCCAATGCCTGAGAAATCGCGGCCTGTGGCGCCACTACAAGGATACAAACCTTGTTTTCCCCGCGCCAAGCCAAAAGCTCCGTCTCTGGGGCCTTCTCAAACTTTGGGGTGTAGGTTTCTGAGGTGGACACAGCGTCGGATGCAAAGCTGTGCAGGCTGCCGTCTGCGTCAGACTCAAGTTGCGCCAGAGACTGTCTGTGCTTTTCATGTAAGTCTAGCCACTCCTCAAGTGTCCAGTGATAATCTTCTGGAATTTGGGGGAACAGACGAGCCAACTTCTTGGAGGCACGACTAGAGGCCGAAAGAGCTTTCCGGACGGGAGGGGTCGCAGGGTAGCATGGCTGATCTGTTGGGCCTCCACTGGACACGCTCTTGCAGCCGCCTGCCTGACCACTCGCCAAACCGTTTGTCTCGCCATCTGCCAGTACGAACCCGAATGTTGCCGTGGAGTAGCAGGGCAGAAACCGTGCAAGAGGGGTGGTGTAAGCACCATCCGGTCTCGAGAGCGCAAATCATAAATTCGCGCTGTAGCCCCGGAATGAGTAACTAACCCAGGAATCACAGAAAACCAAGATAGCTCACAAGAGGAATACACGGGGGCAGGCAGCCTTGAGACAAATCTCGATTAGAGTCATGGTATGGTGAAGCATCTGATCGAATGATACCCCGAGACTGGCTATGGTGGCAAGCCGTCGCTGAACGTTGTGTACAGACGACACAATGATGGGGATGATGTCTACGAGACCTCGCGCTTTGTCACCTTCAGATAGTACCTGTGTGACCAGATACATCTGTAATTGAGACAACTCCGAATAATTGAGGTGATAGATACTGCCTTCTGTTATCTGTG
>NW_006768515.1:0-2336 GCF_000300595.1 Phanerochaete carnosa HHB-10118-sp
TAACAACTGTGCCTTTCACGACGGTTATTACAAGGACATGTATAAACCAGAAACAGCGCCGTACGTCATCATTGCCGCAGAGCTGATAGTAAGAACCGACCTGAAGCAAATCTCATTTCATACGATTTCCGCGCCTCCGTCCGAATGCCAGCATTCTCGGCAGCTTCCATATTCAATTAACCATCGTCGTTCCAGCTCGTACATGTTGGGGCCAGCTTAAACCGTGCAATCCAGACCAAAAGCACGAAAGGCCCGGGTGAGCGCCCGTTCGAGTTATGAGCTCGAGACTGGCGAGACTGCTGGGCTGTTCCGGGTCTGGGTCGACAACGGTTTGACCACGTGCAAGTTGGATATCGAGGCCAGGGCCTGCGTGACATCCATGGCTGTGGAAGAGAAGCCAGAGTCTTCCGGCAGCATCTGTTCGACCAGTTCGCCTTCGCCTTCGTCGCACATACCCTTGTCGTCTGAGTCTCCATATGTCGACGGCGCCCGGCCGCCTGTTCAAGTTCGGTGCTCGCTCCCATGACTTCGCCGGTATTCTCACTTCTTCCGCTGGTAGTGACGGTGTCATAGACTACCATCGTTTGCGAGGGTCCCCCATGGCATCTCCTGCTCACGAGATGGTATGTAACGAGGATCTCCCGAGTGAGAGATGAGAATATCTGCAACGCGTTCCTATCAGGAAGTAGCTGTGATAGAATTAGCAAAGTTTACCTGAACATGTGTCCAGGAACGTACCCGATAGCGTCCAGCATCAGCAGAAGTCCCAAATCTAGCCGCCTGGCCAGCTCACCAGCAAGCTCACTTTGGCATCTACTTGATGTTTGGTAAGCTCACGCGACGGAGGGAGCGTCCGCATCAACCTCTGCATTCATGCACAGTCTGCAGCTCGGAGAGCTAATTCTTCGTCTCAGAGATGGCGTGGTCACAGGTAAGCTTAAGGTCTATCATGCTTTGTGCTGTAAAGGTTCTGATCTGTTACCGAGCGAACGCCGCGAAAAGATCATTCGGTGCTCCTTGAACGCCAAATTGCTTTGCCTCCGGACTCGTAGCGTGTTTGTTTGTGCTTGTACTGTCTGACAGGGCATGTATAGGGCGCTGCCGTACCTCACAACAGCTCGTGACAGCGCGCCAAAAGGGAATACATCAATTACCTGAGCATCATAGGGTGGCCTGAGTCTAAACGTGCCAAGAACCGCGAACCCAAATGCTGCGGAGCTCCTCTACCTCCCGTGAGCGTCAGTCATCTCATGACACGCAAAGAAATCTGGGCAATACTGCGCATCCACTCACCGTTTTGTAGCCATTTCTATAGCTGTGTGTCTTCAGCCTATAACACAGACAACAAAGATACGTGGCGGCATTGGCGTATCCGTATCGACGGCCCTATAGGGCGAAAGTTGCCTTCGTGCCGTCTGCAAAACCTTTTCGCCGGGTATCTAAGTTTTTGCGTTGTGCACTTTCGTGCTGGTTCGGTCACCAGCGTGAACTATAGCTACTACTGTAATGGCAGCAGATTCACCTATATCAAGTCAGCATCACATGGCAAGAGCACGCTAGTAGAATCCTTGACTAAAGATTGCCTTTACGTCTGCGTCCAAGGCAGCTTCGGGCAACTCGTCCGTGATAATACACTTGATGATTGACGGGTATCTTGTGCCTTGGATGGTAGCTCCCATAAGGGAGTTCAGCCCGGAGGTTCTCAGCGAAGGAGACGCGTCCGCCGCATTTGGTAATCCCACCGTCACCTGAGATGTCTTGATCCGCCCTCCGCTACCACAAGACTTATCGGCTAAGTGGGATCTCTTTGCAGACACGCATTGTTCAGTAATTAAATGTTGCAGCTGTTCCAAGAACGATAGACACCCAGGGCGAGCGAAGGAAACGCGTCCGCCGCGTTTGGTAATCCCGCCGTCACCTGAGGCGCACCGTGCCTTGACCCGCCCGACGCTCCTCTGCCTTGGCACAACACCCACGACAGACATGTCGCGCCATCCCTGTTCATTATCCTTCACTACAGTCTCCGCGATGACTTGTAGAGGACAGGATCATAGTATGGAACCCCTCTTTTAGCTTACAAAGCACTGTAATACACCCTACCTCTCTCTTCAATATCTGCACGCGTCTCTGCGAAGAGATTCCGCTCAGCGAATGAGTCTCGTGGTAACGTCGGGCGGGTCAAGGCACCTCAGGTGACGGCGGGATTACCAAACGCGGCGGACGCGTTTTCTTCGCTCGCCCTAGCGCCTGCGGAGTTTTCGAACTCCGAGTTCTGAAAATATGCCCGGGGGTGCCTATCGTTCTTGGAACAACTGTACTGCAACAGGGAGCTGCCA
>NW_006768516.1:0-2333 GCF_000300595.1 Phanerochaete carnosa HHB-10118-sp
TAGATATCAACATTCTCAGTGAGTAATGTACTCACGCCTCGAATTTCCACTGACTCCTGCGACAGTGATGTATGCCATGTGCAATTTGCACGACGTTACATGGTATATCAACTCGTTTCGTAGCTCGAATTTCACATTAATAGCTTCTCTAGGGGTACCAAAGGTGATAACGGCGCCGTGAAAGACCTCGGCGGTGCCAAGAAGCTCAAGGACGCCAGCGGCAAGGAGGTCATGGAGGTGGAGCTACCGACCGAACGCGAGGACGTTGACCAGGTCTGGAATGCCTCGCGTCAGGCCCTCTCGCAGAGGCCTCCCGAAGAGAAAGAGCATCGCGACGCCGCCACCAAGCAGGCTGACCGCGACCGGAATAGCAGAACCAACGTCGTCCTCGCATGGGTCGGAACTAACATGTGCGTCTGCGACAAAATGCAAGCGTTCTTTACCTGTTGACTCGTCGACTTGCATTCAGGTTCATGATTCTCGTGTTTACTTCCACCGCATTCATCAACTGGGTCAACAGGCACGTTGCGACCACCGACAACGCAACTTTCAATCCGTACCTCTCATTCCTGCTCTTTGCTATGTATGTACTTCTTCCGCCAGCGTTGTACTGACTGACTGAGCAGTGATACACAGGGCTGGTCTGTCCGCCGTGCGCTTCGTTGGCTCGACTATCTATCTGCTGCTTCGCCTAATAGGCTTCTAGCATCTCCGGCACCTGACCACTTCTATATTATCATGATCGTTTTCCACTTTTGGTTCAGAGCCGGCTCTTTAGCATTCGTCGCTGCTGGAAAGCACGTGTAATTCTTACAGGACTGCATTTTGTGCAATTTACTTCTGCCTCGTAAAGATGGCCAGCATACAACTATGCACGTTTGCGCGAAACTCCCACGCCACACCCAGCGGGGAGCAACATAGATTTTGTCCCAGCATCCTCCCCAGCTGACAATGGCTATTGGGTCTCCTGCGTCGTCTCAAGATGAAGCATCGTCAACCTCGATGCCGAATAGTCTCAGTTGTACGTTCGCTGCGTTACAGTACAAAAAACCCGTCCCACATCTCCAGTACGTACACTCTCGATGACATAACTCATCCAACAACTGGCTCTCAAGCTTTGCGAGCCATTAAATCTGCCATGTCTCTCAAATTTAAATTTGAGGCGAAAGCAATTAGAGTTTCGCCGGGCTCTTCCAGATTGGCTTCTTTTTCTACGGCAGAGTGAGCACCTTGTGGACCGAAAAACAAGGGGTCGTACCTCTGAGAAAGCCCTGAGTCCCGCCTGACATGCGTGTTAGTGTGCCCGAGCAATATGCGAATTAGTAGCGTTCCTACCTTGAGATTCTCGCTCCCGTAAACACGAAGCATTTCCTTAGACCGAGTGTGCGCAACTACAACGTCTTCGACGTCTCCAATTTGGTTGGATAGCATCAAAGCACGCTTGGTGGATTGAACAGAGTCTGGAGAGTTCCCTACGATCTCCTGCGCCCATTCAACGGCTGTCTTTAGGACATCCGCCTTAGGCACCACCTTGTTCACGCTATGGGCGATCAGATTAATGTTTGCTTAAATAGCTACGACAACGTACAATCCAAACCGCGTGGCCGCTTCCTGCGCAGTGACCTGTCGGCCGAGCAGAAGCATCTCGGAGGCAAGCTGGTGCCCGGCTACCCGAGCAAGCCTAGGGATCACTGTGAGAGCGGAGGGTCAAGGGACAGCATGGGTCGAGCCTGATATGAGGACGTACCTCCCATGATCGCGACCACGCCGACCTTGACCTCGGGCGTGGCGAACACGGCGTCCTCGCTGGCGATGACAATGTCGCAATTGAGCACCATCTCCGTTCCTCCGCCGTACGAGCCGCCGTTCACGGCTGCAATTATCGGCTTGCACCACGACTGCCTGCGCGAGATGGAGCCGAAGCCGTTCCTGGCGAGTTCGGCATCTTTGCACTCGCTCTCAGGGGTCTTCTCAGAGTTGGCACGCTTGTTCCACCTGTGAACGCTACGCTCAGAGGGTCCCAAGGGTTAACAAGATTCGTGCTCACGCGATGAGGTCTGCACCCGCGCAGAAGGTGCGGCCTTCACCAGTAATGATAGAAACCCTGCAGGATCTCATTAGTGCGGCGCGAAGCGTAGAGCATGCGGTACACATACCAGATGCTAGGTTCCTCCTCTACCCAACTCAAGATCCTGTCAATGTCTGCATCCATAGTGGGCGTCATGGCATTCAGAGACTTCGGCCTGTTCAGCGTGAGCAGGAGGACATGCTCTGCCGGAAACGAGACCTTGATTTCTCCCGAGTACTGGGGACCCGGACTATTGTCATCTTGG
>NW_006768517.1:0-2333 GCF_000300595.1 Phanerochaete carnosa HHB-10118-sp
TGCTAAGTCTGGCATCTAGTGCTTTAAAACTCTGTGGCACTCTATGCATAATTAAGCAATATACGAGAAGCTTTTGGTTAACCCAACTGTCTAGTTCATCACTGGCTTTGCTAGCAGTAAGCTTTTTCTATGAATATTGGCAACTGTGTACTTTTAATGCTAGTTTCACAGGTGTGTTTGTCATTTATGCACCAAAAATATACTGTAATTATGTGGAGAAGCTTAACTGTCTATTCACTTACTATTCAAAGCTATACTACATCTGAGATAACAGCATATTTTCTATGATATCCTTTGATTTTGACTTCAATGTGATGAGTTACAAATACAATAACTTTGGCAATTATGCAGCTGGCTGGTGCTCGATTTTTTGCAATGGAATGTTTGATTTACAGTGTGATGGGCATTTTATCTTGCAGAAATTTGGTATTGTTGTGGAATTTCTGCCAGGTTCCATCATTTTCATTTCTTTCACCTGTATCATATATGGCGATACTGCCATCAGCAAAAATGAGGCATATTGAGTATTTACTTAATATGCCTCAGAAGACATATTTAGATTTGTGGAGTATGGCTTCCATACATAATGTGTGCTATATAACAAAAACCACAATTAGGCAGATGAGCTGCTTGTGTAGTGCAAGACACAATGGGCTGAAGAGCTTGAGCTCATATCCAAAGTTAATAAGTTGAAAGAGGATAGGCAAAAGGCTAAGCTTTCTTGGTAAGCTCATCCAGTAGCCAGCTTCATTCTTGTAAACTTAATACTGTATATATTGCTATCTTCCAATAGTGCTTAATGCTTCATTGTAAAGGCAATGCTCACTTGCTGTGTTTGAGCTGCAATGTGAAATGTGCTTTTGTGCAATGAAAAACATGCTAGATTGAAGTATGTTATATGCTTGGCTGGCTTTGAGCATTGAGAGTTGTACTGCTTCAGCATGTTACAAGATGTCATTGTTTTGTGCAGTTACTGTGATATGCTGTTTGCACTGGTCTTTAATTTTATATGCTTCCATGTATTTGATTTGTGCGAGTTTCTGTATATAAATTGCTGCAGGTATTCTGCCTTTTAACCAGGCTTCCTCTGTCTTTCACATTCTTAGAACTTGTACTCTTTGCATCTTCCAAGTTTCTACTGCCATGTCTCACAACAACCCAAGCTCTAGCTCTGAGATGGGAAGTGACAGTGGTAAGGTCACAGATAAGAATGCTGCATCTGGATCTGAGCCAGGCTTAGATCAAAGTGGCAATCAGCAGATATGTAATTCTCAAATCTGTGCACAGCTGCAAAATCCTATAGATGAACTGTTATCTTTGGCTACTGCTAATGACTTGTGAAACGTGAGTGTAAAATCTAATTTTTAAACCATGCCAAAAGCTAAATGCTAGCAGGCATTATCGCAGTCACAGCTGCACATTGATCAGCTTTCACAAAAAGTTTGAGAGCTATATGCCAAGAACCTTTCCTTCAAAGTCTCTATGAAGATGGCTTGAGCTTGTAACAGTGAATCAGCACCAGAAGAGCTAACTAGTTTTGAAGAAGCTATCATCAAGGCTAGTCAGAAGTCTGCTGTTCTTTTTGACCTGTGGTCTAAACCAAATGTGTTTGTGGCTAAAAGGCATCCAACTATTGACATTGACTTTATGGCTTGCTATACTAATGAGTCTTCAGAGAAGAAAGCTCAGCAAGCTGAGATATTCAATGCTATGCCTAACCTTACCCTTAGACAAAACTAGCCACTCAAGGTCAGCATAGATAAAGTGGCTTGGATTTACAAACAAGTGAGTTGCTACATGAATCTTAAAAATGAATATAGGCAGCTAACTTGTTTTAGTAGTATTTGGCAGCTTGTCAAACACAGAAGGGTTACTTTATGCATGTTGTGAAGGGCACATTTCAGCTTGCTCTTCCTTTACAGTATAGCCATCTGGGCCAACTTATCTTGGCAGAAATGAAAACTCATGCCAATGCAATGTATTTGCACAGATAGCAGAAAGAGAGACTTTCTTCATACTTGTTTTCTCCAGGGCACTACAAAGATATGTCAGTAGTCTTTCAGACTCCATTTTTTGTTAAGATATGTGCAAAATGAATTTGACTTTGATATATCTCTTTAAACATGAACATAGATCTTTATTGCCTGTGTTCATGGTAAGAGAGCACTGTTAAATTTTGCTACTACCAATGCAGCAAAAACTAAAGCTGCCACAAACACAGACCTGTGGAGCATTGTCAGCATGATGAAGCCTTTATTTATGACAATGTCATTCATATTTATATGTCCATTCTATTTCAACCAGATAAGTCCTGATTAGACACTCTTTAAGAA
>NW_006768518.1:0-2333 GCF_000300595.1 Phanerochaete carnosa HHB-10118-sp
CCGTCTCACCTCATTTAGCGCACTTGGCAGTGGAAGTTCGAGAGCGATTTATCCAAGCACATATCCTGGGCATTTGATAACCCCGTCAAATATGTCAGCATGATTCTGCTTGCCGTGTCGAAGCTAATATCCGTGCCTTGATAGTGTTGTTTGGGAACCAAATCCATCTCGAACTCGCCACATCTCCTGGCATCCTTCACACCCCCACCACTCGTCCCCCGTGCGGACGGCCGTCCCGCTCCCGCTGCGACACTTAAAGTTTTCCCTGCAGGACAACCTTTCTTCGATCACATCATAATGTCTGCACTCATCCTGGAGCGACGACGGCTCTCGCCTGCATAATACTACACCGGACTTTTCAATCTGTTTGTTACTGCTCGCTGTACGTCCGATTCAACGCCAGTACATTCACTGCATCTTACACGTCACTCTTTCCATAGCTGTCGTTCTAGTATCTGCATCACACGTAATGGGACTATCTATGGATATGCGCGTTCCTGAACGGATATTGCACTCAGGGTGGCCTGACTTCCGACCCGGGAAGAATGCCAGCACCTCGGCCAGCGCGACAAGAAGCTGTTATCAATGGATGGGTTGACTATCTGATCTCTGATCGATGCCGTGCGATGACTCACTGTCGCCGCCGTATAATACACCGCTATGTGAGCGGAGATTAGTACACACCACCTACTCGTTCTCCATACGGATGGCGACTCATATAGTAAGAGCCAAGGAACCGACCATCCTCCAATGGCAGTCTTACTACAGCTTATCTCCCGATGACCTCTTAATAGGCTTCAAAGTAAGGAAGCACTTCAGGACCTGCGTTGGATTAAAGAACTGAGCGTAGATATTGTGAACCTTGCTAAGGTCGACACTGCACACATCGTGCCGGGTGCTATCGATATCGGACGATTTGATGATGCGCTTGCTAGAACCCTACAGGCTTATCCGGTCCATGCTGGTCGTATTGTACGCCCAACAGACCCAAAGGATCCGTGGAAGGTATGATGGCATATGGGACGTACTCTGTGTGATTCAGAGGCTAAATCGCTATCAACTCCACTGCAATAGGTCAGCCTTGGAAATTACGGCGTGCCAGTCACTATAATCGAGAGCGACGCGGAAAAAGAGGTCCCAACGAATACCGTTGTACAAAGCCCGTGGACGCTTACAAGAGGAGTCAATAATATCAAATATCTAGACCACGACTCAGACGAGCCCCTCCTTAAGGCGACCATCATTCGCTTTACGAGGACAGGCAGCACCTCTATCGGCTTGTCTTCGTCGCATTTAATCGGTTCGTAGTTCTCGTATGTCCATACGTGCCTCTGACAGCTCAATTCGGGCCGTTTTCAGGTGACGGTTTCGTAGCGCTTTCGTTTGTACGATTTCTGTCTCAAAACTACCAAGGTCTCGAACCTTTGGATCCTCCGCCATCCTATAACCCGGTCTCTCCCTATCCCTCCAACCCAGCTGACTGTGGTGAAGTCCCTACTCCCGACTTCACGTACTTTTACCCTCTGCGTGGCGTTCCGCCGCAACTTGAGCCGGGGCGCAAGAAAGCAGTGCGCTTGGACATACATCTTGCGGAGACACAAATTGCCGAGCTGCATAAAGGCATCCTGGCGCAGTGTACAGATCCGAACCCGCCCGTACTGTCGAGGCAGGACTCCCTGGAGGCACTGCTGGCCTACTGCACGTCAAAGTCGGACCCGGAGAACCCGCCAATTCAGCATATATACACAATCTTAATGGTTTGCCACGAAAGCTTCTCACTTCACTAACTGTGCTGATGTCTTTCTAGAGCCGCGGCATACCACCACGACCAAAGTACAGTATAGGCAACTGTCTTCTATGGGCAATGTGCGACGCAGCGGAGGACCTAGACAAGGAGACACTCTTTACTATCGCTCTCCGCGTCCGCAAGTCACTCATACGCTATCGAGAACCTGGCTACGCTGCCGCCGCTGATGCGGCACATGCAACGAGGGCTGTGGAAGCCATCAACGCAGAGCTTGCCCAGGATTTTATACAGCGGCCGGGACACATGGTGGTGAATTCAACCTGGCGGTGAGCGCTGAATATATTGCTCATTCACTATGCTGTGGCTGATCTCGCGTGACAACCTTAGTTTCGACTGGACTTCGGCGCATTTCGGATTCCCTGGCCAAACGCGATTCTTCCATACGGTCCTGGACGAGCCACGATTCGTGAAGATGTTTCAGCCTAACCCAACACGACAGCCGGACGGGACATGGAACAGACGACCCAAAGATGATGTCGAGATCACCTTCTACATTCACAAGGAGCTCAAAGAATCGTTCAAAGAG
>NW_006768519.1:0-2333 GCF_000300595.1 Phanerochaete carnosa HHB-10118-sp
ATCCTCGTCACTCCCACACCAACCATCACCCATCTCCACACGACGATCCACCCCATACGCACATTCGACTCTCACCCTAACTCCTAACCCTACCGCATTCTACCGCATCAAGACCCGGACCCCTGGAACCCTTTTCCGTGCACTTGCACAAACTTTTACCATACCACATCCCCGAAGCCACCTCTGTAATCACTAGCTCTTAGGCAGCTAGACAGAGCTCCGTCCCATTAGAATCGTACACTGCCCTACCATAGGTGGTGTTAAACGCTTTGCGCAGCGCAAGCGGATATTCCTGAGTACGACGTGGCAACCGGTTGCGGCCGGGCGTCGGAAAAGCGGTAGCAGTTAGATCGACGATCCCTTTGAGGGCGTCGGACCGAAGAGACACAATTGCTCTTTGGGCTGCTACAGTATCTCTAGAACTGTATTACAATTAGCGTTTCGGTTCTTATTCAAAAATTTCCATCTTTGGCAAATTCTACCCCTGATCTGGTCGTTACAACACGATTAGTCCCAGGGTTTGCTGCAACCAGCTTCACGGACCCGACACCCTATGACCACGCCCTCCTGTGACTGTAGAGGACACGTACACCGAGAACTAGAGGGAACATCCATCTACCTACACGGCGATAACGTACGATACTGCGTGCAACAACCGTGTCCACACTCTTCAGATAATAGTACTCGTTGTTCCCGGTGTAGAGAAGGATTACGTGGAGAATTGCTACAAAGAGTTCCCACAGGAGCACCGTCAGAATCCCTCGCAGTCCCGCAACCCGTAACATCCGGTTCAGAACCCAGAACCAGACGAGATACTCTCGAATCGGTCACTGACCATCTCCGCTCAATCGCCCTCGGAGAATCCGAAGCACCACCAGAGGGCCCGCCAAATCCCGTAGAAGAAGCAGTAGAAGACTCAGAAGCCTCGGAACCACCTTCCCGACGCTCTCCCACTCCACCTCCATCTCCATCCGATTCCAGCGCGATGGCCGAGAATCAAGATAGTGCCGCGCTTCTCAATGGAAGCGCGATGAAACCAGACGCCTTCGACGGCACGAAATCCAAGTACATTGCTTGGAAGACCCAAATGAAACTCTATGTAGTTACACAGAGGAAGCGGCTACCAGAGCAGTTTGACAGAGTCCTCATGATTCTGTCCTACATGAAGGGTGGACACGCGGGCGAATATGTCGCTACGTTCATGAAAAAATACGACGCGGACGAAAACTCCGTAATACAGACCACCAAGACACTGTGGGAAGACCTGGACAGGCACTTCTTAATCGATGAGCAAGCCGAAGCATACGATCGGCTCCAGGCAATGCAAATGGGAACGTTGTCGGCACAGGAATTCTTCTCAAAATTCGAGTTATGTGCCTTCCAGGCAAACATTCACGATTTCGAAGCACACTTCCAGGAACTCAAGTCGCTTCTAGAGAAGGCACTCCGGGCCGACATCATTCGACTTCTGTACAATTCATCGGAAGAACTCCCCGCCACATATGCACTCTACAAGCAATGGGTCGCGCGCATCGACCTGAATCAGCAACAGTATCGCCGAAGAAACCCTCAGTCCCAACGACAGGGACAGTTTCAACCAAGGCAGCAGCAGGCGCAAAACACACCACGAGCGCAAAATGCACCCGCACCAGCAACTGCTACTGCGCCAGTTCAAACACGGCGCGACGGAACCGGTGTCACATTCGGCGGTAGGGGACAACCAATGGATTTGGATCAAGCGCGACGCCAGGGTCTTTGTTTCCGATGTGGTCAACAGGGTCACATATCACGAAATTGCCCTAACCGGCAACAAGCTCAACAAGTACGAGCCGCGGAAACCCCAGCAGTTCCCACCACCAACACGTTCACACCCCTCGCATCACTGAACGAAGCTCCTGCCGCGACGGCAGAACCATTCGACTGGAAGAAGGCAATTCACGAAGAAATTCGTGCGGCCATGAAGGGTTTTGCAAGCGGTCAGCCGGGCGCGTAGCCGAGTTGACCGAGCGTAATTTTACGAATTATCTGTGTTCTTGGTTTGGAGTAGCAACGTATATACCAGAAAAAGGGGCGTCCGCAGAGCGGCGCGGAGAGGCACAACCCTCTTGCTTAATTCCCCCGAATAAAAATTTATTGCCTACACCAGAACATCAGACCGAATCTACGCAATGGCAGCGCCACACACCTTGGACAGCGGCTTGGATCCGCCAATGGATAATCAGCAAAGAAGCCTCGGCGCTTAGATTGCTGACTGAATGGGTACACTCAAAGAAGAGTGTTGATGCCTCCGAAGCCTGTATGAACCAAATCAGGCAGATGAAAGAAGAAGAAGC
>NW_006768520.1:0-2332 GCF_000300595.1 Phanerochaete carnosa HHB-10118-sp
CTCCAAGCGCCCGCGCAAAGTAGTGTCTCATTCTCGTGTGCGGGCTTTCTGAACGACTGTAGTACTAGCTAGTTGGTTACAGGAATCATTATATTACTAGAAGATGAGTAATTGTGGCTATAATGAAAACAGAAGGTGAGCCTCTACTCCGAGGCCACTACCGCAACTCCTTGTGCTACGCGGCGGGCAGCTCCGCGCGCCGCTAGCTTCGGACGCTTCGGAGTGAAGCCCCCACTACGGCGCCAAACAGTGTTTCCTGATGTAATCCCTCCGTCGTCGTCGTATGGTACACACCAACAACGTCACATGCTTGGGGGCGGGCTTGGACTGTCATCAACATGAGTCCAAGCAGTGCAATGGTAATTGCAAGGTGAAGCGAGGCTTGCATGGTGGGCAGCCGATGGATAGCCTTGTTGAATAGGCGGTTAGTACGCGAGATCTGTGCTATATGTGGTCATGCAAGGAGCAGAATATTGTACGTTCTGGAATCTCTCCTTGTATCCAATCGTTCTGCGCGTGCAGAGAGCTGGGAAGGGTAGTATGGGACACAACTATCCCGTTATCGTGACATATATATATAGTCTCTATGATCATGGGAACGTAATTGTCGCAAATTTTTTCCCAAAATCATGATGCATCAATAGCGATCTTTTCTCTCACAAGCCTCGTTAGGGCATCGTGATGTGCATCACGACACGAAATTTGCCTCATGAGGGCCTCACGATTCCCTCGTGAGGCGGTTTTGATACAATTTTGATGCAATCTTGGGGCGTCTCCCTCATGAGGGTAAACGGAAATTTGCGACATGGAGGCCGAAGATCAGCAGCTTCTTTGCATGGTTTAGACCAGTTCAGCAAAGCCGCGCCCGCTTGTACAGCTTTCGAGCACCGCACTCATCGGTATACACGCCACTACGTGCGTGACGCACTGGTCGCCTTTGCAGCTTATCAACTTCTCGGAAGGTAGGAAAGCCTTGAGAGACTGATTCATTTGATTCGTATAATCTGCACGAGGTTCTTGCCCCTGGCGCTTCTTGTTATACGTTACAGGGCAATGAAATCTTCTCGAAGCTCGGACGAAGCCGGACACTTACAACTGACGACGTCTGTCTCGTCCGTGTAATGGCGCTGCTGTTAGGTTCACGAGATCAACTTGCTATTTTTCCAAATGCAGCATGGGGAATGATAGGCCAAAGAAGTACTCGTGGGAGTACTGTATACCGTCCAAGCTAACGCTCGCTCAACATGTATGGCCACTATAGATGATGCAAAGTCGTCAGCGCATCTGTGGGGCACGGGTTCCGGAACCACGAGATGTGAAAACTGACATGTAAAGACAGTCACCGTGATGCAGCAGATGCGGAACTGTTTTCGATAGACTCCGCTTGGGCGGCCCATCGCGCGTAGTTTTCGTCCGCGGCTGCGTACACAGCAGCCCAGTTTCGGCAAGTCCGACTCATGCCGACTGGGTGAGACGCGAAGTCACGGTCCTCAAAATCGTACGGTTCCAGGGTTGTATCTGAATTGCACAGGAAAAGCTGCTTTAGATACTGCAAGCAGTGCGCGATGTGTGGTGGACTAGCGTTTGCGTCCTCGGGATCTGGCAGTGCCCGTGCAAACATCTCGACACAGTGCAGCTGGTGCACCATGGCAATGCCATACGCGCGATAGTCTTCACCAATTCTCACGTAGCCTGCGTGGCCCCATGGCGCTCTCGTCGATAGCCACTCGACATTGGACAATTTGCTCCCGGTGTCGTATCGCACGGTTTCCTCGAGTATCATTTCGACCTGCTCGGGGTCGACGTCGAGACAGGGAAGGATGTTATGCTCTGAAATTGTTTGAGTAAGTCTAGGCAAAATGTTCGACAGCTCTTCTCTGTACCGTCACACGCAGCAAAATCGTTTCTTCTGGTCACGGTTGAATGTTTCTGTGCTTGAAGATAACGATACATTTGGACACCGGTAGTTATAGCCGCGAGACATAGAGACGATGTGAGTAGCGCACTAAGCTTCATAGTGAGGTAGGCGAAGGAAGGTATAGAAGGAAAAGATGAATGGCGGGCCAGAGAGACGGCACCGGATATACTGACCAAGATTACGTGGCAATAACCGAATGCACCGCGTATGTGTGGTTAGCCGAAGAAGTCGATGTTGTACCCATGAAACTGTAATCAATCGTCAGTGGTTTGCGCTCAGCGCCTAAGCATGTGGGGTAAACATTCCGAGTCTCCTTCACGAGACAAATCAAGAGAGCTTTTCGGCTTAAAGAGGCACAACAACATTTTCTAAAAATAGCCCGACCCTTTCAGCGGAAAAGATGTGAGAAAATTT
>NW_006768521.1:0-2332 GCF_000300595.1 Phanerochaete carnosa HHB-10118-sp
CGACTGGGCTGCGCGAGCGTGAACTGGCGAGTGGCACGCAGGCACGATCTAATACACACGGGGGATTAGTCTGAGTGCGAAGGGAAAGAGCACACTGTATAGATCTAACCTAATACACACGGGGGATTAGCTATACAGGGCGTAAGCATAAGTGCATACTGTGCAAGGGCGACGGAGGGACTTACTCTGAGTGCGAAGGGAAAGAGCACGCAGAGTGGGGATGCGAGAGGAGTCCTTATATACTAAAAAGGAAGCAAAATTGAAAGTCCGCTAGAATGGGGAAGCCTGCCATAAAGAGGTTCGTGCGTGGGAGCACTACATATGATTGTCCAATCACTATCTACGTATTAGCAGCGCCTAATCTAATATGTCCACCTTAAGTCCATGCCAGGCGGAACGCCGAGCCAGAGCCACTAGGCGCTTCAACACTCCCCCTTGGCGAGACGATACGGAACGAGGCCAAGAGACTGGGTGTGACGGCTGTGTACCTCAGCCGGTAAGGGCTTTGTGAGAATATCAGCCGGATTGTCGACACCGGGAATCCTAACGAGTTCGATCAGACCTGCTTCGAATTGCTCGTGAACAGCGTGAGCTTTGACGCGGGTGTGTTTCATGCGATGTTTGACGTTGGGTGACTGGGCAGCATCAACGACAGATTTGTTGTCGCAGTGGAGAGGGACAGGCTTCGTGAGTGGGTGTTTGATGTACTCAGCGAAGATTTCGAGCCACTGTAAATGTCGGACTGCTTCGTCAGCTGCGAAGTACTCTGCGTCAAAGGTGTCTCGAGCCACAGAGCGTTGCTTGCGAGAAGACCAACTGGTCGCGCCTCCACCGAGTTTGTAAACCCAGCCGGATGTTGAGACGGAGTTGTCCTTGTTGTTCGCGAAGTCTGCGTCAGTGTAACCGAGCAAACGGCTATCGGTCTCATCGTTCTGACCTAAACAGAGTCGATAGTTGGAGGTGCCACGGAGGTACTTGAGAACACGATAGGCGGCAGCTACGTGTTTCGGTGAAGGGTTTGCCTGGTATTGGCAAAGTCGGGCGACGGCGAAGCCGATGTCAGGGCGAGTCCCGAGCATGGCGTACATGAGTGAGCCGAGGAGTGAGCGGTAGAGCTTGATGCGGTCTTGTGGGCAGTCCGCAGGGTCTTCCTCGTTCTTCTCGAGTACGATGTCAGTGCCGAGTGGTGTGGATGCGGGGTTGCAGTCTTCGTATCTGAATCGTTTGAGGACGGACTCGATGTACGTTTCCTGGTCGAGGTATGTAGCTCGACTCCCCCTATCCCTCGTGACACGAATGCCAAGGTAGTACTTGAGTTCGCCAAGGTCCTTGAGTTGGAACCTTTCCTTCAATGCCTCTTTCGTTTGTTGGATGAGATCGAGGCTGTTTCCCATCATAGTTAGGTCGTCAACGTAAACCACTAAAATTTGAGTGGATCCCCCTCGTTGACAGCGAATGAAGATGGATACGTCGCCGGCGTCGTGGCATGCAAATCCAATGTCCTCGAGACAGGCTTTGAGCATGAGGAACCATGTTCGTCCCGCTTGCTTTAACCCGTATATTGCTTTCCGCAGGCGGCATACTTTGCCTGCGTCCGTTACGAAACCTTCAGGTTGCTCCATGTATAGCTCCTCGTCGAGTTCTCCGTTCAGATACGCTCTATCAAAGTCGATCTGATGGATTTCCCAGTCCTGGATAGTCGCTAGGGCGATGAGGTATCGCCAGGATTCCAGACGGGCGACGGGAGCGAAGGTGTCTTCGTAGTCGATGCCTTGAACTTGCGTGAACCCCTTGGCTACGAGCCTTGCCTTGTAGCGATCCACTTCTCCGTTCTCGTTGCGCTTGACAACGTATACCTATTTGCACTTGATCGCCTTGCGATCCTTAGGTAGATCGACAAGTTCCCAGGTGCCTTGTTCCAGGAGGCTGGTGACTTTGGCCTGCATGGCAGTCATCCACTCCGCTGAGTCCGGTGCATCGGCTGCTTGTTTGTAGGTTCGCGGCTCTCCAGCGATGGAGGAGTCGCCTACGATCGCAGCGATGTCGCCCGGTTCCTTGCCTGTGTTTAGTGCTTCCTTGATGTTCGCTTCGGTCGCTCCGGGCCAAATACTCGTCCATTTCTGAGTTGCTTTTCGCTCGCGGGTACCGTGGCGGACGCCTGATGACGTCGTGGCATGCTCAGGGTTGGTGAAGGGATTGTAGTCCCATGAGGTAGTGTTGGGATTTGGCTTGAGTGGCGGAGGGGCGACGACGCGAGATGGTGAGGCTTTGGTCTTGCCTTTGAATTCAGGCTTGACCGGTGCACTTGGCGGGATTGGCGGAGCTGGATACA
>NW_006768522.1:0-2331 GCF_000300595.1 Phanerochaete carnosa HHB-10118-sp
AAAGGTGGAAAAAGTGAGTGTGAGTGCTGCAACAGCATTGGTGGAAGTGAGAGCAGTAGTCACAGTCATAATAATATCAGTGGTGATGAGAGCAGAGAGCGGAAACCTCATGTTTTGCAGAAGTCCCACTAGAATGAAGAGCCAGACCAAGAAGGTCTCAATATTAGAGAGCTCAGTGTGCTTAACAGGGATGTTGAAGTACACGTGGTGCTGGTTCTTGCAATCTTAGCCTCAGAACCCAATGAAATTCCTCTCCACTGCCCGGACACCACTGACAACAATAATGCATGGGAGTTCCAGTGCTCTATAGTGTGAGACTCACGGCAGAATATACAAGAATATGCCTAACTTGATTTTTGACAAAGGTGCCTCAACAACAGTAAAAGTACTTGGGGTTTAGTTACAGCCCTTCAAATAAGTCAGGTGTCGAATGCATATACATCGAAGGCTTGAATAGTACTACTTACTGGCCAATTGAGGCTGTCATGATTGACACCTGGATCACCCATGATAGCTATTCAACGAGCTTGGAAAACGCCAGCATTATGAAGGTTGGAGGGAGAGCTGGAAAAAGCGATTAAGCAGAGGTTCTCATCTTATATTGGCAGAAAGACATACCACATTTTGTCAGGTGTGCTACCAGTTCTTTTATTCCTGGTAATAACAACTCCATTTGTTAAAGCATTGGCCAAAGTGGTCAGCAATGATTAGAAGGAGATTTCAGGACCAGAGGCAAATAAAAGGTGTGCATAAGCCTTCGCAGAAAAATTCCTGGGCTGATGATGCATTACATGCCAATATCTAGGAGATGAGCAGTACCAAAAAAAAGTGCTTGTGTTTCCACTTACAGTCATACCAGAAAAGCTTTCCTGAAAGTACAAACAGAATGGTTGCTGTGCTTTCAGAGCCCCTTCTCTCTCGTTCAGTACTAAACAGAGACAAAGACAGTGAGTGCAAAAACAAGGATATTGAAGCGGAGATGTTGAGAGAGACATGGACATACCAGAATGTGACCTTTAAATCTATAGAATGTGTGGGTTGTACAAATGTAAAAATATTACAGTCAGTATAGTTTCATATGTATTTCAAGACATGTATTTTACTGTGACATATACTTAAATTACGATCTCTGAATGTAATGAAGAAATGTTTTGTTGGAAGTAGCACTTTGGGAGTCAGTTACTTTCAGACCAAAATCTGCCTAACTCTCTGTAGCCATCAATATTTTAGTTATTGACATCACACTTGGCCTTCACATCAGAACTCTAGCCTCTGATCATGTTTGAAGTATATGAGCATACATTGTTGTATGTTGCAATGAATGTAATATGCTCTATAGTTCATTCAAATGGATATCTAATTACACTATTATATTCTTACACATACTATACAACTATCTCCATTCTAATATATTCAGAGTCAATTTTGTTCTACAGTCTGTATTATATTACAGAATATATATTAAATATAAATATTTTCAACTATTTTAAAAATACCCTTCCAGCATGCACATTATGCTACAAACTGGTATCTTGAAAAAATACAGCTAGTTATCTAGTTTAGAAATCATATACAATGTGTTCAGCCATTGATAATATTCATGGAGATATTGAAGAATTTTAACACCTTTCTGTAGTCTGTTGCAATACTTTAGGTCATCACTGTACCAATGAGGGTACTGAGATTCATGAGCTGTGTAGCTATATGCTTGGACTATTGGAGAACCTCTGGCACAAGGAATATATGTGCACATCATGTGGAACCAGTGAGATAATTGGTAGAAACAAGAATATAACCTATTCTGACTTGCTCCTTATATACTCCCCATACAGATGGCAGAGGCAAGGCATCATGAGTGGACCTGTTGATGAGAAAACTCCACTAAAGTGGTTACATGTCAACACAAGACAAATAGCCAATACAACATGCAATAGCTGTGGTACCAAGCTAGTAAAGGAAGTGATCATAGATAATAAGCCTCAATTCCTCAAGTTTAAAGTTGATGAAGTTACTGTCAAGTAGACTTCTATACTGAATTTGGACTGGTGCAAGTACAAACTATGTAAACTTATTTATTATGGCAATGAGCACTTTATAGCCAGAATAGTTAGTGCTGATGAGCAAGTATAGTATAATGATGGATTGAAGCATGATAACCTATATCACTTAGAATCCCAGCTTTGTAGCATGAAATCAGCCCAACTTGCTAATAGTTCAGATGGGCATAAGTTAGCCTTTGATATTTATAATCAGATATTGTAAATGCACAGCATAGTAGGCTGTAACTTATTATTATTTATGTGGTAGGCACATTATTTATAAAGTTCATAT
>NW_006768523.1:0-2331 GCF_000300595.1 Phanerochaete carnosa HHB-10118-sp
TTTTACTCACATGCGTAAGCTTCTTTCGTCTCGTGCCACGCGACTCGCTCAGACCAAACCGCATGTAGGCAGAGTATGGTCTCGATTCTTGGTCTGCGGGAAAGTTAGACCAGGCACACCAGTTCCGCACAAGCGAGTATCGCGCCAAATACCGGAGCCATCTCTCATGGCTGATCGAGGACTGGGAGGCTCTCGATGCCGAGGCGGTGAGGCATGTTCGGCATGAGATGTACCAGCAAGTCTTGTAAGTGGTCCTATTCTTGCTTACGCAACATGGTATCAATGTGACGTTCCACGGCTACAGACGATATGGCAATATCACCATACAATCAACAACTCAGAAGACAGAGAAGGCTTCTGACGAGACCCGTGAACGCATGCGACGCGCTCTCGCCACCCGAACATTTGGTACACGGCACGACGATGACTTTTAGTAGCACCACTATAGTGCCTCACTGTTACCGTAGCCTTTACCAATATCATTCTGTCATGTATACCATATGTACAGTGTGCTACTTGAGATGTTCGGAATCGCTATCGTGGTGTACGCAGCAGGTGCCGCAGAAGTACGAAGGCGTCTAACTGAAGTACGCACCACTTCAAAATTGTACGGCGCTCATTGACTGAAGTGCGAACAACTATGAGGCAGGGACTAGGCTATCACACTACACTCTGTACATAGACTCTGTAGTAGTCCACAGCAATGTTCAGTTTCCCTGATGTTCCTCCATCAATCTCCCCGACGCCCAGTACACCTACGACGCTGATGTCTCGGAAAGCGACTCCTACCACGTTCCCGAAATTGCCCAATCCCGCGCACCCACTCCAGTCTCCCATGAAAGCACCATCCCAGTCGATGAACACTCAGAGTCCCACTGGAACTGGAGCAACGCTAGCGCAGAAGAAACCGAACAAAAATACCGCGAGACCACTTACCTCCAGCGACTCACCAAAATCCGCAACGACTACAGTGCCGTCGAACTCCTCTTGCAACTTGCCCAGGAAGAGGACAATTCCACGAAGATATTTGCAAGGACTGTCGCGAGCTTCCACGCGCTCAACGAACACTTCACGGACACTCATCGCGACGCTGCGAACCTGGTACACATCGACGACGAAGGACTCGCAAAACTCAGAACGCAAATCGGAAGGACGGACGTAGAGCACCTAGAAGCGTGGAGGGACTTTGCCAATTACTCGGAAACACACCCATCGGCAGCACGCATCGTCAACACTGCTCATCGCTATCAATTCGGGCCGTCCATTCACTTCGCCTACTTATTTAACGACTTCGAACCCATGCCCAACCCCACGCCAACTCACTCTCGACCGCTCTCAGAACGCATCACATCCTCGTCATCCAGCCAGTTCTTTCTCGCGTCCAACCAGTCCTTTCGGTCCTTTTGGGACCAACCATCCCCTTCGACGAGCACGCCGTCTCCCCCATCGTATGAGTCCGACAGCCACGCCGCCACCAAGAAGTCGGTCCGCTTCTCCACCCAACACAAATCCCTCGATCATTACGATCCCGGATGGACGTCCCCGAGCGCTCTCTCGGATTGGACAACTCCCGCGAAGGTTTCGAAGAGGCAGCTCAAGCGCGAACGCCGCCGTCGCAACAGGCAGTCGAAGCCACTCATAGTCATCAAGAAGGCTCTCGAGGAGGCAGTCGCGAAGGTTCAGGAGGAGATCTGGGCCCTTAACTAACTTTGATCGCTGCTCAAAGGTAGATTAGGGGGTAATGTTATGATGGGCATGGTGGCGTGGGATATCATTTCCTTTTTCGTCTCTGACTCTAGTTTAGTAGTACTGCCTTCGTCGACTCATAGAGCACAGCTTCACTGACTCACCCGCAGTCCCTTTGACTAGTAGACTAGTTCTTAGGTAAGGCTGAGCAGTAGTATAATTACCCCGCGCATGTACAGTAGCACCCCAGCTTTCAGCTCTTTCGTAAATTCACGTTTCTTTATTCTGCTCTAACCTCATCTGCGGATAAGGCGATCAGACAAGCTTCAGGCTTGCAAAGAAACCTCTGTCATAACAGGAATGTGAGTGAGGAAAGACCTGCTCGAGTCTGGCTTGTTATTGAGCAGTACAAGCTCCTTATATACATGTCAGACTGAATATGTAGAATATCCTACGAATATACGGAGGTGTATAGAAAGTGAAAGAATACCATGGAATCCGGGAGAACCATCCGGAATGTGTAATATTCATGACAGTGAGTTGGCAGAGGCAGAGAAGTCGATAGGGACCTTGAAAGAGCTCCACGATCAGATCATGAAGTTCTGGAGCATGAAGAACCAGCACATCCTGGGACATGTCCTTCAC
>NW_006768524.1:0-2330 GCF_000300595.1 Phanerochaete carnosa HHB-10118-sp
CTAGTGATGTGCGGGCAGGGCTCAAAGCCCGACAAGCCCGACAAGCCCAGCCCTACTAAGCCTGGCCGAGCCGGGCCGTCAGTAAGGGCTTTGCTAGGCTCAGGGCCGGGCTTATAAGTCAAGCCTGGCCTTGCAAGCCCTGAAGCCCGGGCTTGTTAAAGTGTTTAAGGCGATCAAATACTGTACAGTACCTGTGTGACACAGAAATAAAAATTGGCCGTGACAGTTTGTGACTCAACCGACCGTTTCAGGCAAGTTGAGCTCGAGATGGCGGATACGGTGTCAGCGCCGACCAGACCTCAGCGCCGCCAACAACCCACCAGCAAGCTCGTTGACCCGACCAACAGCGCGAAGCCTGTCACAACTAGCCATCAGAAGGCAGTAGCGGAACATACTCGGGTACAGAATCAGCACACTGAGCCAACAGCCGACACTCAAGACTCTGCACAAGCTACTTCTCACGATGTGCGCCCGGTCACAGCTCCGACTCCAAACACGCAGACAGATGATGTACAGGAGCTCACAAGTGATGAAGACGAAGTTCTAGTTCACAAAAGTAGGTCATATAGGTAGCATCAGTGCTGCAAACCTGGATATACTGAGCCATAACACAGGAAAGCGTTCTACAATCATTATAAGCTCCGAAGGTGATGATGAAGATGTCTCCGACAGTGCAAAATCAACAGATGGAGGTGAGAAGGCCGCTCAGAAGAAGCCAGCAAAGAAGCTAAAGAGTAAGTAATCATCCTTCGCCCTTGAGTATAGAAGTTACAAATACCTATGCAGAGAAACGCCGCACACACTCCAAGAGTCCTATAGCAGAAGAGGTTGGACCTGATGGTCTCCTTGCCGATATCCAAGTCCAGGACATCAACGAGACAGTCCGCCGATCTAAAGAGGCAGCAGACGTCAACCCGTTCTTTGGCCCAAAGTTTAAAGAGACTGAGAAGGGAAAGTTGGTGACGCACCGCATGTGTAACATCTGCAAGTATGTTCATTTGACATTGCTCATATATATTATATTTATGCCGAGGGCTGCAGAAGCTCGTTTGTGCATGACGTGTCGACTCTTCGTCACCATATGGAGTCAAAGCATGAGGTGCGCAGATTTGACATATTTTTACAATTCTTGTTCATCTCAACACCACTGTAGGGCAAATATTGGAATCACATCGAGCTCAAAAAGCTCAAGTCAATGCTTCCGAAGGACCGAGAGAAGGAGCGTGTAGCGCTCGCTGCTGAGAAAGAGCGCAATAAGCAGTTGCAACTCGACCCGCACCTGAAAGAGATGCCGAAGAAAGAGCGTGTTATTGCATATACGCATCAGGTCTTCCGACGGGCTGCCATAGAGTGGCTGGTTGCCACCGGGCAGGTGCGCCCAACACTACTAACTCACAAGAGCTACTGAGCTCACTTCAGGGCTAGCCTTTATCTGCGCTCGAACACGAGTCTTTCAAGAAGATGATCAACATTGCTTCTCAGGCACGAGACGGTGTTGAAATCCTCTCACGCAAGGTTGCGCGACAGGAGATCATCGCCATGTTTAAGGAGTATATGCGCAACCTGAAAGCGAAGTTGAATGTGAGTTTACATAGGCTAATTTAGAAACCTTGCTGAGCTCCCGTATTTGATAGAGTTCTCGGGTTACCGGGAAGATAAACTTAACAACCAATGGATGGCAGGCAGACAACATCGACGCCTATTCGTCGGTCACAATTCATTTTATTGAGAAGATCTCCGAGGACCATTGGGGAATGGAGAGTGCCCTCGCAGGCTTCACGCGCTTGAATAATGCCCATAATGGCTGTCGATTGGGGCAAGCGTTGTTCAAGGTAGTCAACCGTCTAGGTATTTCTCACCAGGTGCGTCCTTCTGTTGTTTGCTTTGCATGCTGATCTCATAGCACTTTTAAAGATTGGCTATGTGACCTGTGACAATGCAAAGAACAACGGTACCATGCTTAAAGAATTTGCACGGTTAGTGAAGCGGCGAACCGGCACTAGTTGGGACCCAAAGGAAGGTCGCATAAAGTACGTCAAAGGGCACTGTCATAGCCACGCTTCTTACGATATCTTTTGCAGCTGTATTGCGCATGTTATCAATCTTGCCACACAAGCTATGCTTAGCACGTACAGCAAAGCGCCACATTATGACCCACAAGATCCCGAAAAGCACTTGCCCGCCACTACGGTGGGTGACAGTGATACACGTGATGAGGTTGGCCTCATACGTGCGATCTCTGTCAAGGTATGTGGCTGTTGTATCTACTTACCTGGTACTCATGCTATGTCTGTCGTAGAGCGCTCCTCTGCAAGCGCAGGAGACGTATC
>NW_006768525.1:0-2327 GCF_000300595.1 Phanerochaete carnosa HHB-10118-sp
CCCTCCGCGCGTGCGCGTCCCCTGTTAGAGAGACCCCGCCGCTGATCAAGCTGCGCAGTGGGCATCCTCGCGGGCATGTTCCACAAGCTGAGCACCGTGGCGTTCATCGTCTGCTTCTCGCTCCTGCAGTTCTTCTTCAACTTTGGCGCGAACGCGACGACGTACATCTACCCCGCCGAGGTCTTCCCGACCAAGTTCAAGGCGACCGCGCACGGCATGTCCGCCGCGTGCGGCAAGGCGGGCGCCATCATCTCGGCGCTCGCGTTCAACCAGCTCACGAACAGCATCGGCACGCCGAACGTCCTCTGGAGTGTGTACTACCTCTCCCTGACTCTCGGGTTTCGGCCTGTACTGACCCGTGTCACACAGTCTTCTTCGGGTGCTGCATCGCCGGCGCCGTCTGCACGCAGCTCCTGCCCGAGAGCAAGGGCCGCGACCCCGATCTCTTGTACGCGGAGGAGCTCGAGGAGAGTCGCCGCCTCCATGGAAACGTCCGGCACTAAACTCTGTCCCTTGTCCCTTCCCACCTCACCCATCACGCATCTCACGCATCTCTTCCACGTACCTCTCACCCACATGCACATCCTCCACTGACTGAGCTCTCGCCAGACGTACAGAGTAATGTTCTTCGACAAAAGACGATCGTCACGATACAGTAGAGGGCGCAACCCGCACACCGGCTTTTCGTACATCGTAATATCTAGCTTATTCATGCTACTGTTTCTTCCTCTCTGTACATCGAGGGTGGGTCTGTAATGTACTGTAATCTCGAGTAGGTATCTTTATGGAGCTATTTCGTTGGATCCATTGAAGACTCGCCTCCGTGTGCATCGAGGTCTGCGCCCTTCGGGGCGCCGAGGATGGTGTGGCGTTCCGACGTGTTCGCTTTTTGGGCGGATCAATATGGTGTTGTGGTAGAGGCGCGGCATTTGAGCTTTTCGAGATGATCAAAATCCTCATCCAAAGGTCAGGATCAAGCCCAGAAAACATGCGAGCACGGGATGTTCGGCGACGCAGCCCAGTTCCGAGGCTCTAGCGTGTCTGGCTGACTGCCGCTCAAAGGAGTTCTGCAGTCCGCGTGAACTCGTTACTGCACATAATGCGTAGCTAGGCTGGCCTTGGCGGATAAGTACCTTGTCTACTACTACTGAACGCCACGCTTTCAGATACTAATGGGTTGCGCGAGTGAGAGGATGCGGGGCCGCGCAGCCCTCCAGATTGAGCATCTATCGGTGAACTGATGGACGTACACGCGTATAGCCTGTACGAATGTAGTACTAAACTAAGGTGGAAGTTGCGTATGGTTTGTGCCAACCCGCAAGCACTAGCATCGGCAGGGAAGAAACTCTCACATGAACCCTTTACGAGACTGTCCTACTTCTACCGGTGAACGGAGGACATCACTTAACTGTCATGAGAAGTGGACAAGACTTTACATGCGGTGCGATATTGATATCTACAATGCTGAATGCTATATGGCAAGACGACAAGCACACCAAACGAGGCAACACCGCAGCACATACGACACAGGCGTGTACCCAAACTGCCACATGCCGTATCGCGTCCCGCTCTGCATCAAGGAGTGTACCGCCTCGGACTGCCCAAGAGAACGGTATGGCCTCCGGTTACTCCGGCGCAGTATCCTTGGCAGACCCTTTGAACAGCAACAACTATCACATTGGCACGTCCCACGATTAGTCAGCCAAGCCGTTTTCGGATTTGAGCAAGTGTCGACTCACCAATGCGCCATATATCTCCGGCGCCACTGGCACTGGGGAGCACTCGTGAGGGCGCCACCATGTCTCGGTGGGCGTTCGAACGTGCAAGGGGCAGACACAGCGCAGAAGACAAGTGCACGGTGCGGCGGTGCACCGCCAGCCACTGAAAAGTGACGTTTTGTGCCGCCGTTCTCCAAAGCTTCCTCCGACTCTGAAGTGCTTAACGGCCTGCTCTACGCCACGGTGATCGTTCCACACCTGGGACCGAGTGATAGTGACATATCGCAGGTAGACAATGGCGAACGTCGCAGGATGACTACACTGGAGATGTTGCTTCTAGAAAGAAGTGGCCCCGAGGTGCTATAGCCAGGCGGAGAAGACGAGCGGAAGCAGAAGGTATGTGGAAGTGGGCTCGTTAGCTTGGCAAGACGTCTCTGCTGTAGGCTGTGTAATGCGGCTAACCGAGCTTCAGCAAGGTGGCGGCTGGCATTTCGAACTGTGGCTCCAGTCCACCTTCGACATCCTGTGGTGGCTGGACGGCCTGTTACTCAGCTTTTACAGTTGTTCCTGGCTTCACCGACTTCCATGCTTTGCACAATCAGGGCCGTC
>NW_006768526.1:0-2326 GCF_000300595.1 Phanerochaete carnosa HHB-10118-sp
AAGTCGTCACAGTCAGCATAGCTCATTGAGCGTGTAGCCACACAGATACGTACCCTTGTATCAGCGATACTTCCCTGGTCAACGAGTGCACGACCGCGTCGACTTGCGACGGGTCCAAAGTGCTGTGGTCTAGGAGCTGCTGCCGTGCACTCTGAATAGCGCTCGCTTGGGAGACGTCCATATCCGCAACATGGTGCGCCTCTATGTTCTTTGCCAAACATTTAAGCTTGAAGCGGAAGTCCGGCGCGGTCGCATACTTCGGAAGCGACACCTCGATCTCCGCGAGGGAGCCGTCCGTGAGGTACCGAGCGAATGGGACGTCTGCGGGTTCCATTGTCTGCAGGCGCGCGAGGAAGGGGCGCGTCGCCTCGTATACGATGTTATTGTCGACGAGGAAGCCGTACGCATTGTCCGCCTGAATTGCCTGCCGGCGCAGCGCCATGAGCTCGACCTCGGGGTCGAAAAACGACATGCGCAGCTGAACCTTCTGATTGTTCATCCGTGCCGAGTCTGCGAGGTCCCTGCTCGTCGAGGACACGACACCAAGGAAGACCTTCGGGCTCCCGCTGTCGACGACGACAAGCGCAACCAGACTGCCGCACTCGAGCCGCCGATTGTTTCTCCAATACTCGAGCCGCTTGCTCACGTCTTTGTCGCGCGCTGCACCGTTTGGCGGGGTGTCGATGCGAATGCCGACGGTGAGGTCGCGCTTCTCAGCGGCAGCGTACGTGAAAGTAGCGCCAGTATACACGTGGAAGAAAACCGAGTCGATGCCACTGGTCTTGAAAGCCCCGCCGCGGTTGTCGAAGAGCTGCTGGAGCTTAGTGCGTCGTCCATGATGAGAATGAGCCGCAGATTTCTTCGCTTCCTCAAGATCTGCAAAGATAACAGCAATCGAGGAACGAATGGGCGCGCTGCAAAAGTGTACGAGATCAGGAACGGCGATCGCTCGAAGCTCCGATGTTTACGCACACCAACTCCTCGCGTAGCAAGCGGAACTGGCTGTCCAAATGGCGTTCCATGGAGTGGGCAGGTAGATGGTGCGGCGCATCCGATAATGTCACAGGGAGGAACGGTGATGACGACGACAAAAGTTCATCATGTGTCGGGGCAATTCTGATCTCGGATATTTTTGAAGAGTCGTTGTCATGTCGCGGGCCTTGCGTACGGAGATCTCCAGGCGGATCGTAGGCCACGGCTAGCTGCGCGATGCGGGCTTGCTGCTTGTGAAGGAGGGCCATCTGCGACGGTCCGGGCACCTGCTTCTTCCCTTCCTTCTGGGCCAGATCGCGATTAACGATCTCGGCCAGCCTGTCAAGTTCTTCTCTCAATTGGCCGATGACGAGGCGTTTTGTCCTTGGATTCTGGCTTGCGATGGAGTCTTGAAAGGTCGAAGTCATGGACGAGATATCCATCGACCAAGTAGTAAACCAGGCTACGAGACTATTCACCAACCGAACGATCTGGTCTTGATCCCTGGACTCCTTGTACCGTGCAAATAACCTAATCACAGTGAGAAAAATAGGTAGCAGGCACTTCGTGAGACATACTGGAGCAGGAGCGTCGTGAGTGTCCTAAAGAGTACTACTCCTCGCGCAGTACGAGATGGCGTCTTAGGATCAGCCCAGGACTTGGCCGCAATCATGGTGCCCACACATGTGGTGATTTTGTCGCAGATCTTGCTGCAAGTATTGCTAACCACGCCATATAGCTTGCTGCAGTGATCTGTTAGACAGAAAACAGAAAGAGCACAGCGTGAGATACACGACGTACTTGATATTCTTGTGAATAGTACTTTTTAACACAAGATCGGAAGTCAAGAACTGCCAACTGATTGAGTATAGCCGATCCTTCCGGTGAGATGCGCATGACGCACTTCTAAAATTGGAAGATAGCCTGTCTGGAACGAGAGGCAACTGGCATCGCGCCCACTGTCAGACTTCACAGCCTTAAATGCTAAAATATCGCCGAGACGGGCAAGACCATTCTCCTGTAGTCCGTTCATGGTCATGACCTGTGCACCCTGCGAGAGGTAACAGATAAATGCTCACTTTAACAAGCATTTGGACAAAAGACTATGGCGAACCATGAGCAATAGAGACGCCTCCTGCTGAACGTGCAACACACCTGAGCATCATCCGGGCTCTGTACGCGTGTCTCAGTATCCCAAAGTGTTCGGAACAACTAAGCACTTACCCAAGTCTTGTTTCGGGAGTGCACGTTGGCAATGACGTTGGCAAAAGCTTGCATGCGCACAGCAGTAACTAGTCGAATGTCATCCCGAAGAAAAGACAGGATATCATTATGAACTTGGACCGGCGTCGCC
>NW_006768527.1:0-2326 GCF_000300595.1 Phanerochaete carnosa HHB-10118-sp
CTTTGTCGGCCTGTTCAGCCTACAAGAATGCAGGGTCAGTCCTCACGTGTACAACCAATCATACGCAAGTACTGCCTACCTTTGGCTTCGTCCTTACTAGGTCGCGACGATCTGGGATACTTCCGCCATCATTACCCATGCTTGAATTCTGTGGCTAGCGAGTTGGAAGGGGAGAGTGGGCAAACAGGACAGGAACAGCGAGATGAGGGCTCGAAGGTGAAGCTGAAGCTGGGGTAGACAAGCGCCTGTAAATGTGTGAACGCTTAGTCAGCTTGGGTCAACTCCAATGAAGGTATCCCGTCAAGGAGAAGTACTCTCGGTCCCTCTTACCAACCACAGGACCAATGGAGCACTGTAAGGCTCGTTCTCTTACTCGTCCAAATTTTCTCATGTTTTTTTTTAATTACAAGAATATAGATTGTCGTTATAAGAGCATCGGTTTTGGGACTAGTTGACGAGATGGGGGTTCGCAGCCCGGTCTTCGACTTCTTCAAGACCATACTGGCATCGCTCTGCTACAAGCCGCAGTTACACAGTACAGTATTTTGCTCTATCACACCGGTTAAGTGACCCCACCGATGAAGCTCACTGTCGCTCTCTGACCGATTCACGGAGACCTACTTCACAAGATTGAGACGGCGTCTGAAGCTTAAGGGAGCCCGACCGGGTTGTGGACAGCTGATGTAGATCGCTCATGCTTGAGGCAGTTAGATCATTCTAACAGCTATTCTAACTTGGTGTTTACTGTAGGATGAGCCCTAGGCGGCAGAAGATCAAGCCGAGGCCCTCTGTGCTAGGCTACGGGATACCGGGAGCTCAGTGCGCTCGATCTCACTTCAGCGAAAGAGACTACGAGCTCGACGGGCGGACAGTCCGCCTCAAGGCACAGCTCACCGAGCTCTTCGCAGGCTAGACACCGTCGCAAGAGGAGCGCCTCTTTGCATGCTCGGAATCGTTCGCGAAGACACCAAGCTAGTGGAGGCGCAAGCCGATCGAGATGCGCTCACCGCTCTTGAGACGTCCATTGAGTCCTCCATGATAATTCAGACCGACTCGAGTATGGCAGGATCATGGTAGGGTCTATAGAGTGCTTCAGTGGCTGGATCACACGTGCTTTGCTTCTGTCAGTCGGATACTCCGACTTCTGGGCGCCACAAGGCCTCGGCCTCCTGTCCGAATCCCGCCATTATCTTTGTTTTCGCTTCAAACCACCTACCATCGAGCCCGGGAAAACGAGCTGTCCTAGGAGCTCTGGACAGCCGCCGCAGGGACGTCATGTCGCGACTCGAGTACGCCATTGACGAGGTCATACCCGACGTGAGCATCCTCAACAAGAGCGACTATCTGAATACTGGCACTTTTGTCAAGGGGATATATGTACTCATCCAGAGCCTATGAACACAGCGTTAATATATATATATACAGGTAAAAACCCTCTGCCTGTTCAGTACCGCGCTGTCGGTGCTTGTAGACGCGTTATGCTATCGCCGTCGTCTTCGTCGCCCTCACGCTCGAAACCACATTCGCGCCCAGTTTGGACTGGCGGAACGCGTCGCCTTTACGCGACGAGTCGCAATTTCTAACTACCGCGCACTGTCAGGGTCTTAATATGATGGGCCACACGCTTCCGCCATGCACAGTCTTTTGCGACGCCTTTCGAGCGGCGAGAGTCTTCGAAGACGACCACCCAGGACCTTAGCCTGAATGGATGCTGTTCGCACCCTCAGCATTTATCTTGAGGGATAGCGAAGCTGGGTCAGGGAAGCAGAGGCTTCAATATTTGAATGCAAAGCATGCTGTGAACGCCGTAGGCGTGCTGCCCGCCAAGGCTGCATCGGATTTCACGGGGGCAGATGCTTTGCTCCGGTGCGTCTCACCTTCGCGAAATTCCCCAGGTTAACCGACACTCTTGCAATCATCAAACCACCGCAGCCTGGGTCAGCTTGCGCATCACTACCTTCGACGCCAACCTGTCCACCCTCTCTTGCGCCCCCGACTGCACCGCGCACAACCTCTGCACCGCTCCCGACTTGCGTCGAGCCGTACGCGCACCTGTCCAACCTGCTGGCGCTACTGCGCGTTCGACGGAATAGTTTTACCAAGCGTTACTCCGAACCTGTGCGCCTAGTGCGCCGACTTCTACGCAGTAGGCTACTTTTCAAGCTTCCTGTGTTTGCAGTCGCAGCCGCCGAATAGATCTAACAGGAGGACGCGAGCTGCATAGGCAGAGAAAGGGGGGCGCGTGCACCATGCTGAACAGCCAGCGATGGTGAATCGGATGCTTGAAAGCCGCATCACCCAGGGTGGACGCCTGGAAGCCCATCGC
>NW_006768528.1:0-2326 GCF_000300595.1 Phanerochaete carnosa HHB-10118-sp
AGTTTGCTGTACTTTGTAGCTGCTTGGCAGTAGCTTGTAAAAGATCCATCCACTTGCAACTTGTTCAGCAAGCTTTACTGGTCAATGACAGCTTGTATGCAGCTAAGCGGAATGACTCTGCTGTCATTTATAGGTGTATATAAACACACTACATTATCTCCACCAAGTTTGTTTTGCTGAAACAGCCAGATCAACACCTGATTGTGCAGTTGTGTGCAAACAGCTCATGCCCGATTGTGCCACTGTGCACAATCGGGTATAAGTACTGTACCTACCCAATGTAGATTAGATGTCTCAAGCATGCAAAGAGCTCATGCCCGATTGTGCCACTGTGCACAATCGGGTATAATGCCTGAAGAAAGAGTTTATGCCTGATTGTGCCACTGTGCACAATCGGGTATAAGTACTGTACCTATCCAATGTAGATTAAATGTCTCAAGCATGCAAAGAGCTCATGCCCGATTGTGCCACTGTGCATAATCGGGTATATCAGTGTTAATGTTCCTGTGTTATTTATCATCCAGCTTCATTACCTTTTCTTATTTCCAAGTTGTGCATGCCATAAGGCATCCTCTAACCCAGAAAGGACCTCTGTTTAGAGGGTATAATGCTATATCCGAGATAGATGCGTAAGCGCCTGACGGCGCCTGAAGTACGACCACGTGATCGTGGTAGGAAAGCGTCTAAATCACGTGACCCAGAACAAGCGCCGACCGAGGCGCTTATCGTCCCGGCGGCTATCGGGCGCATCTGATGCGCTTGATGGCGGCGGGCGGTGATGGCGGATCATCCCGCCCCACGAACGTCGGGCCGACGTCGGTGATGCGCCTTACGGCCATCAGCGGGCGGTCCCCCGACGGTCTGGATCCACCACGTGACATGACGTCATACATACGTCATCTTTTGACCGCGCTAACCGGTCTTAGGTCGCATCAAAGTGGTCCTGCTGACCATCCCCATATAGTATGCCCGAGCCTCTTACAAGGTTAGAATGACTCCATCCGCCGATTTCGCCGAGGGCCGGCCAATCACATCGCGGATGGTCATAATGCCCATTACGCACCCGTCCGACGGCTTCGGCTTCGGCACGCGGTGTCCATGGTACTGCCCCTCCCCGGGGTCCCATGGCGCAAGGTATAAGTACTTCCTGGAATGCGCTGATGAGTGTCACCACGAAAGCCTCCGGAGTTCCTCACAGAACTCGGACCTTCGCCTTCCAGTTTCACCTCAGCAACGTCACCTCGCCTCGCTTCGCTCGGCTCGGCTCCCCCCAACCCTAAGGCGGATAGGAAATGGGCCTGAAATGAGCCTGAAATGAGCCTGAAATGGACATGGCAGCTATAGTTTCAGCAACCATAAAAGGTAAGTTGTTACATACATTTTATAAGCGCCTTAATTATACCTTCTCAAGACATTTTAAGAGTATTTCAGGACTATCATCAGTTTTTTGGTCCGTTAAATTTCCGAATCTCCGAAAGCGCTTGTTTCTGATGTCCTGAAATGTATTACAAAGCCATCAGTAATGATGGCTTTTCCGGCAATTTCCGGGACACTCATATGATCAGTACAGCCTGCCTAACTGGGATGTTTCGGGTCTATTTCAAAGCGCATGACAGACAGCCTTTTCCGACAAGAGAAATTGCCTCAAAAGTGACAGAAAAGTGAGCATTTCAGCACTCGGGAAAGTTGCTGAAAAGTCTCCCGAAATGTTACATTTCGGATGCCTTGTCTGGGACATTTCGGGCCCCCTGAAATCTGGGGATGCCCGTAGTGCTACCAGGTGACATCATTCATGATGTCATGACATGTGACTGGTCTAGAACGAGTTCTGGACTTTGTGGTTATCTTATCTACTGATCCCATCATATCTATGTGATAATCTAGGTCCCGTGATATGCATGTGACCATGTAGGTCACGTGATCGTGTTTAGCATGATAATGAGCGCTAAGAATATAATTGGCGCTTGTGTAGGGCGAATTTGTTACAGCATGCAAGGTAGATAGATAATGACGGACACAAGATGGATTTTAATGCATGTATACACTTCTCTTTTGGAGGTGACTTTGATGATGAGGTTAGAGCTGGCGGTAGAAATGCAGACTCTGACAATGAATGAACACAAAGCAGTAGTAGAACATTACACATAATACATCATGCTAATGTACCTCTTCAGAGTGGTGAACAGATACCTGGAAAGCACGTAGTGGAAAAATACTCAGAAAATGCATGCATAGAGGACTTAGCAATTTTAAAGGCAACAATATCACATGACCTATCCCAAAACTTCACTAAGTCCCGCTCCCACTGTATGTCTCCTGCAATGCA
>NW_006768529.1:0-2324 GCF_000300595.1 Phanerochaete carnosa HHB-10118-sp
CGATGGGCGTTGTCAAACGACTGGACTAGGACTTGACATGTAGCTGTAGCAGTGCAAATAGAAGTTGTTCTGTTTGAAACTACATGTGTGATACTGGTACAAAACAGCATGGGTGCCAAGCGAAATCAAACAACAGTGGCCTATAAGATGGACATTAGATGTGTGTGTATGAGAAGAACAAAGAATCCTTACGCCATTCGCAAAAATTATGTGTCCATTAATCCACCCGGCCTCCTCTCTCGATATGAAGGCAAAAATAGGAGCAATTTCTTCAGGGCTAGGGAGGCGGTTAAGTGGGTGAGGGCGAGCTAGAAACTTCAACCGTTCTCGTCGTTCCCCTGCCGGACCATATCGGTGTCTACAACAACAGCATTGACGGTGATGCCCCTAGCTCCGATGTCCTTGGCAAGCACGCGCGTCATCTGCTCGACCGCCCCTTTGGTGGCGGAGTACACGGCATAGTTGCCAGTGATGCTAGAATTCTTCGTTGCTGCGGAAGAGCACACGACCTCCTGCAAGCGACTTTGTGTGAGTATACGCGCATGCATTCGGCTGTGGACATGCGTACCAGGCCCTAGGTGCTGAGTTGCGGCCGCCTTGACCATGAAGAGCGGTGCCTTTACGTTAACGGTAAACTGGTCGTCGAAATGCTTTTCATCGATATCATTGAGGGAGGCGTCACCCACGATGCCAGCATTCAGAACCAGAATGTCCAGTCTTTCAAAATGCCGTACGGTCTCTTCGATGAGCCTGGTTCCTTCGACGACCGACGATATGTCTGCCTTGATGGCGATAGCTTTGCCCTTGCCCTCCACATTGATCTGCTGCACGAGCGCACCCGCGGCGCCTGCACTGCCGAGATAGTTTACGACCACAAATGCACCGTGGGCAGCGAGTCTTCTGGCGATGGCAGCACCAATACCGCGAGAGGAGCCGGTCACAACGGCGACTTTATTGACGAGGGGGAGGGCTATTAATACTGGTGTATGGCTTGAAAAAACCGACGCACGACGATGATGGTCTCTCCTGGGGCCTTACGCATTACTTATATATCCAGTCACCAGCTAGAATATAGAATTTGTACACCGCAAAAGGGACACACTCCGTGTTGTGCGACGTCGCGGTTCTCGCGTGCCCGCAGTGACCCACATCGTATGCGCGTCCTATCGGTTGCAGCTTAACAAGGATATCCATAGGAGTGTGCACATCGCCAAGAAGAACGTGGATCTTGGCGGGGGTGGCGTTTTAGCAAGGGGATAGCACATAATCCAAGGGCTTCTACTATCCAACATGACATGAGTGTAGGCACTACGCCAAACGATCGACAAGCACACCTTCTATCCCAGCCCAGACGCAAACGGTGCTCGGGACTCTTGTTGTCACCGTAATAGGAAAACCCAAACGTCGGAGATGTCAGTGTCGAGTCTCCGAAGACATGCGCAAGAAAAAGGATGTTAACTCGTACGGATCATTACACAAAGGTGCAACTTGTGCGTAGCATGAAGTACAATTCTAATGGTCGCCCCCGAATCCAACCGCGAAGTCCTGACTAGTTAGATATAGTTCTGCAGGGTGCAGCTACTCACTGACCCCGCTGATGAAGATCATCTGACCACTAATTCACCCCGCTTCGTCTCTTGACAATTGAACAAGGTGACTATGGGAGCGATTGCGTCCGGTCTACGTTTCTAAGAATGAAGATACTCGAAGGGGTTGACAAGCTGCTCCGACTTCCCATACCGGAAGAGCTTGGTGTCGATAGGATATCCTGGGGCAATGCCGTTGACATTTATACCCACTGAGGTCCTTGGCAAGTATCCCTGTCATTTGCTCGACAGCACCCTTAGTTACCGTATAGATGGCGTAGTTTGGCGGTACTTTGGAAATTTGGTAGTAAAGAGGGAGACGCGGCTACCTGGAGGAGTAAGGGAGGAGCAAGGGAAGATAAGACCGTGCATACATGCATAAGCCTAGACACCTACCAGACTTGAGGAGCCTGGACGCGTCCCTGGCCATGAAAAGCGGAGCTTGGACATTGAACGTGGTGTGGTCGTCAAATGACCACTCGTTGGAGGCCTCCAGAGCGCCGTTGATCAAAAACCCCGCATCCACAAAAAGTCAAGCTTGCCAAAGTGCCGGACTATCTCATCAATGAGTTCCGCTGTGGACGATGCGTCGGCCTTGATAACAATCGCCTTGCCCTTCTCCTAGGCATCAATTTGCCGGGCGAGCTCGTTCGCTAATCAAGTAGGTGACCATGACGGACGCGCCATCGGCTGCATAGCTCAATCCTAGGTTTGAGGCTGCAGAGTTGCCGCACAGCA
>NW_006768530.1:0-2323 GCF_000300595.1 Phanerochaete carnosa HHB-10118-sp
TGTAAGCAACCACACCTGAGTAGGCTGCACCTTCCCTTCCTGCCCGGTGGTGGTGGGGTGCCATAGGTGACATGGATGCTGTAGGCGACTTCTTCTTCCTCAAAAAACCCTTGGGCCTCAAAACCTTGCAGGCTCCAAGGCAGACAATGTTTGGATCTTTGACTGAGGCTGGCAAGAGGGACCAGTGGTCCTCAGCTTCATTGTCTGATGACATGACAGTTGAGATGAAGTTCATGGCGAGGCTGTCAACCGATGATGTCAGTGCACTTGGGAGCTCTGCACTGGCTGGGGTCCTGATGGGCTCAACAAAGCAGACCCCATACAGACATAGTGTAGATGATCAATGCAACACAACACAGCGCAACGACCGTTTTTCAACCTCAACCCACACTGCCCACCGGTGACTAGTGACTTCTAACTGCCTGCAGCGACTGTTCAACCCACAACACGACCCACAACGGCCGCAAAGGCTGCTTGTCCCACAACGACTGTTCCTGGCAACTGCTTGAACGACTGCCGCAACTTCCGCCACCCTGTGCGACTACCCTGAGCGACTCCCCAAGTGACTGCCCCCAGCAACTACTCCCAGCAACTGCCCCGCCACCCTGTGCAACTGCCCCAATGGCTGCCCGCATTCAGGGCTATGAGTGAACTTCTGCACCTTTCACCCTGCAGGTCCGGGTCACATGCACTTTACGGCTCTCTTCTTCTTTCTTCTCAATGCAAACGTGCATTTTAACGCTTCTTACCCAGGTGGCAGACCCATCGAAATTGGGAGTGGAATCGGGGCTTGGCGTACTCCTGGGTGCTTGGCTGCCACACCGAGCGCGAGCTGCTCAACTTCCGGCCGCACAACATCTCGCTCGTCGGTCTTGGCACAAACCTCTGCGCCGTGCTCGCCGTCTGGAACTCGATGCCCGCTGCAGTGTTCAGCGGCATCATCTGGTGCTTCCTCGACTATTGCGTTGAGTGCAAGCTGTCCATGGTTGGCTTCTGCTCGGGCACCATCGCCGGCCTCGTTGCTGCCACGCCAATGTCCGGCTACGTTCCCCTCTGGGCCTCCGTCATCACAGGGACGATCGTTGGTGCGGTGTCAAACTATGCCACCAAACTTGCGCACCCCTCTCTTTCTTCTCCTTCTCCTTCTTCCCCGCTCATCCTGACAGGCGCCCCCTTGCACAGTCAAGTTCTACCTCCACATCGACGACGCACTCGACCTTGGCGCGGAGGATGCCATGGGCGGCATCATCGGCCTGCTCCTCAACGGCCTTTTCGCGGACAAGAACCTCATCATGCTCGACAGCGTCAGCGCTGTGCCCAGTGGCTGGCTCAACCACCACTACCGCTAGCTCTATGTCCAGCTCGCCTGCGTGTGCGCGACCATGGCTACACCTTTGTCGTTAGTGATGTGTGGGCCTGGCTTGGGCTCAAAGCCTGGGCTTGGGCTTGTGGCGATGCCAAGCTGAGCCCTGAGCCTGAGCCGAGCCTGAGCCCGGCCCAAGCCATGAAGGCAATGGACCAGGTTTGATTAATCATGTGGTAGTAACTACTACAGTGTGCGATGTATTACCTACTAGTAACTGAGCTAGCAACTGCGTAGGGCCTGTAAAGCCTGTCTGGCACCTCTCGGCATGCTATATATGGTACTTCCATCAACTGAGCTTGAAAATAGGCTGCATATGTAATATACCGCTTAATTGAAAAGATGACTAAGCTAAAACATCATCCCAATATGGTAAAGCATCTCAAAACATATGATATATTTTGAACATACCACATATTGAATGTTTTTGCATCATGTCATGGAGAACACATGTACAAACAAGTTCTCCATTAGTAAGCAGCTCAGCAAAGCAGTATTTGGGCTGTTATTCACAAAAAACTCGCCAGGAGCTAGCGAGTTTTTGGATATATATGGTAGCGCTCCCGGATTTGAAATAAGCACCAGAGCGTGGGAAACCAGCTTCTGCAAGCTATTACACCTGTTCCCCTTCCTTCCCCCCTCATAGAATTGTCAGGGAAAGTATTATAATAGGTTCTAGTATACTTTTGTGGTGTATATCTTAACTCTCATGTCTTCCTGTGGTGTATATATTATAATATGTAATAAATAAGCTTTAAAGTGAAAAAGGGCACCAGAAACAAATGGTCCTGTACCTTGTATAGAGCTTTAAAAAAAAGTAGGATGGCTCTAGACATATCTATACATGTTATGCAAGCATGGGGAAGCAATTTAGAGGCCATGATAACATGCAGAGATGCAGGCAGGAGGTCAGAACTCTTATTGCACTCATGATAGCTTGGACACTGTTCTCAGCCTTTA
>NW_006768531.1:0-2319 GCF_000300595.1 Phanerochaete carnosa HHB-10118-sp
GCGTGAAAAGGCCACACTGCGGCATACCATGGAAAAACTCGTCGATATCTATGCGAAATCCAGTGAGACTCTGAGCAGCCCAGAAAGATTACTTGTGGCTTACTTATCGATCCGCGTACAAGACAGAGCGGCTCCCGTTGGGCATTGCTCATCTTGTCCTTAGGTCAAACCACACTTGCAGAAGCAGTTGACCAAAGTGCGGGACCCCGACGCACGAGTGTCCCTATCAAAAGTGATGCGCTCATGCCGGCCGCATTACCAGATAAGGTAGTGCGTCGCTCGATAGGACTGATCCACACTGCTCCCGTTCCTTGCCGTCTTACTATGACCAACCTCATGCATTTCGGGCTTAAACAATAGCTGCTGCGATATTTCTTGGCCATGTTAGGCCTTCCTTGCAAAGAACCTGACATTTGTGTCGTTCAGTTGAGTCGCTGTTCGCGTAACCGCTTTTCTTGTTCGTAATGATATTTACTAATACCACTGCGTTGAACAGCATTGATGCATGTTTACGCCAACTGAGGCGCTTTTATCGTTATAGAGGCGATGGTATCTAATGATAGATGCAAGCGTATTGTTCAGCCCCATGCGGTCGGCTCCTTCTCAATGCCGACCTCAGTCTGCTCCTCAACCCAATCTCTCTAGAGCATCCTTGAGCGAATTTTGGTCCTCAGCTCAATTTGGTGTCCAGTGAGTCAAGTAACGCGACTTTTAGATCTTCAGACCAGCTGCATTTCCTTCAGACGGCGTGCTGAGTCCAAGCCCTCAAAAATCTTCATAAGTGCGCATCTGTTGAATTTGTTAAGCCACTGCTCCGGTGCAGCGTGCTCCGATGCTCGCACAACTCTCACGAAAATGCGGCCACGGATAACCGTCTGAAGCTGGTGGATCAAAATGACCTAGTGCGCGGGGTAAACTCCGCGCTTCTAGACTAGGGACCATGCATAAATATGCGGCGAAGTCGACATTACTCTCGGTTAGTTTTTTCCAATCTACGCGATCTCGCTCTCTGCCCTCAACGTTTATGTCGTGACCGTTCGCTCCGTGAGTCGAGCATCCTCTCATGCAAGTCCAGAGTATCGCTGAACGATTTTACAGTTACAAGTCATTCATTATATCGGAAGTACCATACTTGCTATGTCCGAAGGCGCTCTTTCGTCCCTCGTTCACTCACGTGCGCCGCGCAATCTTTGTTGATACAGACGCCTTCTTTACGACCGACCCGTTGCTGCTATGGCGCCAGTTCGGTACCTTCAACGCCACGACGGCGATTGCACTGCCGTCGCACCCTGAAATGTTCGCCCCGGAGTGGTACGATGCGAACAAGATCTGTTCGTGCGTGATGCTGCTCGACCTCGAGCGATTTCGCACGCTCCGACTCATGGACTCGACGCATTACCGCACGGCAGGCCTGCCTGCGCTTGCGCCTGCCACCTTCCGCGCGCTCTTCGGCGAACCCGACGCCGCAACAGGCCACTTCGCAGACGCCGCGCTCGGCGACCAGACTTTCTGGTGGGCTATCATCCAAGGTCGTCCAGAACTATTCAAGCACCTGCACTACGACTGGGAGGTCTCGAGTTGCCTGGTCGAAATGTATGGCACCGGCCCCATCGGTCCAACCAGGCGTCTGGTGCGGCGCAGGGCGTCGAGGACGGCCTGCTCCTCGCCGCGCTCCTCGCGGACCCCCTCGCGCGCCCCGCGACGCTCGCGCACGTCCTGCGCGCGTACGACCGCGTGCGCCGGCCGTTCTAGCAGGACGTCCTGCGGCGCTCGTACGAGACCGGCGCGGTCGCGGACGGGGCCGGGGGGACTGAGGGCGCGGCGCCGGGCCTGGAGGGCCTGGAGGCGCTGAAAGGATATGTCGGTGGGCTGCTGGAGTGGACGTGGAGGACGAGCTCTGAGGGCGAGAGGAGCGAGGCGGTGGAGGTGTTTCGTGGGCTTGTGGGCGCTTAGGTGGGCGATGTGACGCTTTTGGCAGGGTATCAGGCGTCGAGGCTGAACTGTTGAGCGGAACAGTAGAAGAGGGGCCGCAACAAGTACAGGAGCGTAACGTCACGCGGACGTTTGGATAAGAGGACGAGCCGAGCGGCGCGCGTTACTCAGTGGTGAAGACCTCGTTAGAGGTCCTGTGAGCTGGCGGTCGTCGGTTCGGACACCCGAGCCGGCGATGGACAGAGATACGAACACAGGAATATTATTGCAGTAGACAAGTTGTGCAGAGAAAAGACACAGCGCGTAGCGTACAGTCAAGTCGAGCGGCTTCGACGACAAGAAGTGGGGGGGGGGGGGGGCGGGGCGGCGACGGACGTAGTAGTAGTG
>NW_006768532.1:0-2316 GCF_000300595.1 Phanerochaete carnosa HHB-10118-sp
GCATGTCGACAACTTTGTAACAGCTATAGCCCGTGATGAGAAGGACAAAACAAAGTGGCGCAAGCTAGAGGCGCTGCGGCTGACAAGCGACGAGTGGGAGCGTGCGGATCTGTTCACGCAGCTGCTCGCAGTAAGGTTATTTGCACTGGTCATTGTACGCCGCTAACATCTTGAACTACAGCATGCTGATGAACGCCAGCATGCGTTTTCATCTGAAACTCACCCGTGCCTGCAGTATGCCATTCCAGCTCTCGAAGGCTTGTACAAGGCATGGTCCACACGTGCCGCAAAGGATCGCTACTCTCACTTCTCCAATGCACTGCATGCGGGTGCAGACAAGATTGCGGAGTACTACGACAAGATGGGTGACTCGAAGGCTTACATCATCTCAATGTGTACGTATTCTCATTGGGTAGCACTTTGTGCATTCATGACTAATGTGTGTCTCTAACGCAGATCTCGCACCTGACGCCAAAGGTTCTCATTTCGAGAAGCATTGGGATGTTGGCCTTCAGAAGGAGGCCGAAGCATTAATGGAACAAGTCGTGAGTTGCTTATATGCTTGACAAGATCATTTTCGCTTACATTTGTAGCAGTTTAGTGAACGCTACACGAAGCTTAACGCTGCTTCAATGCAGTCAGCTGCAACGGCCACATCTTCCAAGCCCGGCGCCTCTCTCAAGCCGCAGACGAGCAAGCGCGTTCTCTCGGATGACGAGTCAGATGACGATAAGACGCAGCTAGGTTCGGACAGTACAAGTGCAAGCAAGCCATGGTATGCAGAGTATTGTCGTTATCTTCAGACGAGAGAAGATATCCCTCCGGGCGTCTCTCATGTGCAGTGGTGGGGGGTATGTCTCAAATTTTCGAATGCGAAACAAGTCTTTACTCATTGCTCTTGACAGCGGAACGCATACCGGTATCCTACGTGGGCTTCGCTTGCGTTGGACTACCTTCCTATAATGGCAATGTCGGTCTCAAGTGAACGTGCCTTCTCGCAGGGTGGCATAACTATCAGCAAACGCCGTAACCGTCTCAAGGGTGATATTGTCGAGGGCTTGCAATGCCTCAAGTGCGCCATCCAGCGTGACCTGCTGTTCAAAGAACATGGCCCTTGTTCGGCGCAAGAAGATGAGTCACTTTTGGATGCGGCAGATGACAGTGTTGACACTACTACCAATGATGGTGAGCTGGTAGAGGGTGACGAGTCGAAGGAAGGTGGTGAGCACTCATGGGATGAGATATTGGAGGACGACGACAACATCTATGAGGATTTATCTACTGAGTCACCTGTCACCACCACCGCCAGTACCCAGTAATGTAGGCTCTATGTAGGTTGGTTTGTACATCAATGAAGCTTCTATTGTATGATATACTCGAGTTTGAGCAGGCAAGATTCAGACTATTTGGGTGTACAGAGCGAGAAAGGTATCTCGAGCGGTGAAGGGTCTACGGGGTCCCAACAGTACCAGAGGCCCTTCGACACGTTACAAGCCCAGGGCTTAAGCCCGAGCCGGGCCTGACCTGGCCTGCTCTCAGGGCTCAGGGCCGGGCTTGTCCTCGTCTCAGGCCCTGGCCCTTCTAAGCCGAGCCCAAGCCTGGGCTTTGAGCCCAAGCCGGGCCTGCACATCACTACCTGCATCGCACTTTCGACAGTAGCAATTACCACGTCCACCGATATGAGCAGATACTTCACTCTGCATGGGGTTGTCAGATGGTTGAGCATTGACATGAAGCCGGAAGCGGACATTCTCTCCGGTGATGCCGTCCCGGACAACAACAGGGTTGGTGTGCATAGATTCGAGGATTTTCTTAAACGCCATGAACTGTTCGGCAATTGAGGCATGCTGGGAAGCGGATAAAAAGTGCGTATGGAATTCTTGCTGCAGAAGCTCGCGTGGCAGATTCCGATGTGTGACATAGGCATTCCAGTGTTTGTTCCAAGACTTTGAGCGATTACCGGATACATCATCTCCAAAATAGTCGACGAAGCTGGTGTACAGTGGATCTCCCTGCGCAACCTCTCGCAAGTGATTGGGCATGTTCTCAGGATATCTCCAGCTAGTTGCTCGCTCTAAGAATGAATTATCTATCAGTGAAGCTTTAAAATTGCCAAAAGAAAATAGCCCTACCATCCCAGCTGTGTGGTAGTACCTTGGCTTCTGCCAAATCATGGTAGTTGTAGCAAAGGGCCTTTGCTTCAATATCGATAGATTCAGCATTGTTAACTGAAGCTATACCCTTCAAAATTTTATTCAGCCTCCAACTGTTGGACCTGCTTGAGAGGACGAAGGGCATGGCTCACACTTTGGTCAA
>NW_006768533.1:0-2315 GCF_000300595.1 Phanerochaete carnosa HHB-10118-sp
GGCGTCGTGCTTGATCCAAATCCATCGGTTGTCCCCTTCCGCCGAATGTGACACCTGTCCCGTCGCGACGTGTCTGGACCGGGGCATTTGCAGTAGGCGCGGCTACGCTAGCCTGTGCTCGTGGTGCACCTTGTGTCTGCTGCTGCCGAGGTTGGAATTGTCCTTGCCGCTGGGACTGTGGGTTTCGCCGACGATATTGCTGCTGATTTAGGTCAATGCGCGCGACCCGTTGTTTGTAGAGCGCGTATGTGGCAGGGAGTTCTTCCGATGAATTGTACAGAAGCCGAATGATATCGGCCCTGAGTGCCTTTTCTAGAAGCGATTTTAACTCCTGGAAATGTGCCTCAAAGTCATGAATGTTCGCCTGGAAGGCGCATAATTCAAACTTTGAGAAGAACTCCTGCGCTGACAGCGCTCCCATCTGCATCGCCTGTAACCGGTCATAGGCTTTGGCTTGTTCATCGATTAGGAAGTGCCTGTCTAGGTCTTCCCATAGTGTCTTGGTAGTCTGTATCACGGAGTTTTCGTCTGCGTCGTATTTCTTCATGAACGTGGCGACATATTCGCCCGCGTGTCCACCTTTCATGTACGACAGAATCATAAGGACTCTGTCGAATTGCTCTGGTAGTCGCTTCCTCTGCGTAACTACATAGAGTTTCATTTGGGTCTTCCAAGCAATGTACTTGGATTTCGTGCCGTCAAAGGCGTCTGGCTTCATCGCGCTTCCATTAAGGAGCGCGGCGCTATCTTGGTTCTCGGCCATCGCGCCGGAATCGGATGGGGATGAAGGTGGAGTGGGAGAGCGTCGGGAAGGTGGTTCCGAGGCTTCTGAATCTTCTACCGCTTCTTCTACGGGGTTTGGCGGGCCCTCTGGTGGAGCTTCGGATTCTCCAAGGGCAATTGAGCGGAGGTGGTCAGTGACCGATTCAAGAGTATCCCGTCTGGTTCTGGGTTCTGAACCGGATGCTACGGGTTGTGGGACTGCGAGGGACTCGGAAGGTGCTCCTGTGGGGACTCTTTGTAATAATTCTCCATGTAATCCTTCTCTACACCGGGGACAACGAGTACTATTATCTGAAGAGTGTGGACACGGTTGTTGCACGCAGTATCGTACGTTATCGCCGTGTAGGTAGATGGACGTTCCCTCTAGTTCTCGGTGTACGTGTCCTCTGCAATCACAGGAAGGTGTGGTCATAGGTTGTCGGGTCCGTGAAGCTTATCTTGCAGCAACTCTGGGACCAATCGTGTTGGAACGACCGGATCAGAGGTAGAATTTGCCAAGATAGGGAATTGGTCGGTGTATATACGGAACTTCGAATTTTACAGTTCTACGATATAGTTCAAAGCCCCAAGAGAGCAATTATGTCTCTCTCGGTCCGACGCCTGGGGTAGGGATCGCCGATACGAAGCTTTGTCTCTTTTCCGACGCCCAGCCTCAGCCGGTTGCCACGTCGTACTCAGGATAACCGTGTGCACTGCGCAACACGTTTAGCGCCAGCTATGGTAGGCCAGGGCACGAATCCAATACAAACACGACCTGGTCGAGCTCCAACGGAGCAAGGGATTACCAGGGATCGGATAGGGAAGTGGTTATGTGCAAGTGCACGAAAAAGGGTTCCCGGGGTCTTGATGCGGTAGAGTCGATAGGGTTAGGATTGGGGTGAGATTCCGGTTGGGTAAATGAGATGGATCGTCGTGTGGAGCTAGGTGATGGTTGGTGTGAGAGTGACGAGGATCGTCGTAGGGCAGTTGGTGGAGACTCGAGCTAATGTCAGCAACCTACAATCCAACTGGACTGGGCTACAACGAAGCTGAGGAGACAGACGAGAGGAAAATAGGTGAGGAAAGACCAGCTCGAGTCTGGCTTGTTATTGAGCAGTACAGGCTCCTTATATACATGTCAGACTGAATACCTAGAATATCCTACGAATATACGGAGGTGTATAGAAAGTGAAAGAATACCATGGAATCCGAGAGAACCATCCGGATTGTGTAATATTCATGACACTTGCTGGCTTGAAGCCGAGCCAGTCAAATCACTATGTTAGATACATGTTGGTGGTGTTGGACAATTCCAACAGTGTTGGGTAAGGATACGACATAGGTTACGCAACATCACCATGTTGGTTGTTAGGCGTCTTGGACGTCTTGGCCAACATGCCCAACATGGGGTGCGGTTTTACTGATGCCGATCCACTTTACCTTGGTGCTAACTTGAACGGGCCATACATCCTTGTCGCAGCGAAAAAGGTAACACCGTAATAAGTCTGACTGACTGACGTCTTCGCTTTTTTTCAGTGCTTGAGACAGCTCCT
>NW_006768534.1:0-2315 GCF_000300595.1 Phanerochaete carnosa HHB-10118-sp
GACACATGTGAATCACGCTTACAAGGTGCGTTGAATACGCTTAATTAAACTGCCACGCAGGAGATGGCCAATCCAATGGTTCGCCCTCTGCTACATTTGTATCCGGAGAAGAGTGCGCCACACCTGTCTGAGGCCCGTCAGGCTGACAGATGGTTGTCTGAAGTCGAGCCCAAGTATGCCGGCATCATGGCGCGCGATGCTGAGGGACAGCAAGACTATTACATACACGAGCCGTGTCTCGCTGACCTCGATGGCACGGGAAAACCTGCCATAGTAATGCCCGTTCGATTCTTCATGAAGAACGGCTCGATGCACGCGCAAGCACATTGCATGACAGTGCTCGAAGACGGCTTCGTCATTGAAGCAGGCCGAAAGCGGGACTGTCGTGATGTGCCGCTCTCTGCACTCAAGTTAAGCTTTCCACGGCTCCTTGAGTCATTTGCGCTCTATAAACTACCGTCGCCAGACCAGATTATAGGTGCGCAGCATCACTAATGTTTGATGGTTGTTCTCATCTCCGATAGGCGTTCGGCGTCATAAATGCAGCTGTCAAAGAAGCCAGACAACTTCAAGTTCGCGTCCCTGTCGACATATCGAGAAGTGGGAACATCCTCCCCTCAACGCATGGCGTGCGAAAGCCCAGGGCCGTCCTGTTCTGCCCTTGCTGTTATGGATGTATTGTGACGACACTTCTGGCAATGGCTCTAAGAAATGGAATAAGTATAACTCGTTCCTGTTTGTGCTGGCAGGATTGCCGCGTGAGCATGTCCACCTACCCTATAATATCCATTCCCTATCAACGTCAAATGTTGCCGCTCCACTTGAGATGTTAGAGGGTATCTCTGCGGATCTAAGGTGCGTCTTTCCGATCAATGCAACGCAACCTACCATCTCATGTATCCGGCTCCTTTAGAGAGCTCCAAGACCACGGTCTCGTCGCTTGGGACTGTGTATTTAATGAAGAAGTTATCTACGTTCCGTGGCCGTTTGCATTCCTTGGAGATAACCCAATGCAAAGCGAGCTAGCCTCCCATGTCGGCATGACAGGGAAGTTCTTCTGTCGCGTTTGCACAGGTGGAGAGAAGGACACGTCCAGAGGCCCGACATCAGCTCAGGAACAGCATCGGCTTCTTTCAGCATTTCTCACACTTGGTACGCCTCGCACGCGGGAGCACACTATTGCAGAACTTTGGAAACAATGGGACTGCGTCGAGAGTGGTCGACCATCCCACGTAGATGCTACGGCAACACAATCTGGTGCAAAGGACAAGCATCTTACTGCGTTCCTCGAGCAGCTCACAGCAGAGCTCGCAAAGCTCAAGACCCAAAATCAAGACGAAGGACGTCCCGCGAGTGCCGGATTTCGAGAGCTGCTCGACCGACTTCTTGATGGGCGAGCACCAGAAGATATTCTCAATCCTATATTTACTCTTGATGGTACGTTTTTTTGCAACCCACTGTCTTAGGATACTCAACTTCTTGTTGCAGATATTGATCCAAACGCAGACACACCAGTAGAGATACTACATGTTGTCTTGCTAGGCTTTGCGAAGTACTTCTGGCGTGATGCCGTCCCCAGGCAGTCTGCTGCCGGTAAACAGACGTTGAAGGCCCGCCTCTCAAGCCTTAATGTCTCCGGTCTTGGTCTCTTCGATCTGCAAGGCTCGACGTTTGTCCAATATGCAAAGTCTTTAACAGGCCGCGATTTCCGCGTGATACTCCAAGTTGCACCAGCAGTACTCTACGATCTGGTCCCGCCAGAAGCATATGAAGCCTGGCTAGCCTTGTGCCCGCTTTGTCCGTTGGTCTTCCAGCCAGAAATCCGCGAGCTTGACAGCTACCTAGTTATGCTGCAGGAAGCTATTGACGATTTCTTGGCCGCAACAGCTCTATGGACGACTCAGTGGTTCAATAAACCGAAGTTTCATCTTCTTCTCCATCTCGTGCTCCATATTCGCTGCTTCGGACCTGCTATTCTTATGGCAACGGAAGGCTTCGAATCGTACAACTACGTCATACGTAGTCGCAGCATTTTGTCCAACCGACATGCACCAAGCAAGGATATTGCCCACTCAATGAGCTTTACCCATGCTGTCCGCCATCTTGTCAGTGGTGGCTTCGTAACGACTCAAGAGGGACTACGACGTCAAGCCGGAATGTGCGTTCAGGCACTCGCACATGATCAGATCTTTCTTCAGCTTATGGGCATGGCACATCTCGATGCAGCCTCAGACAGCAAGCTCTCTTGTACGTCTTAGAGGATACGATTCCCTCACGTAGCTAACATTGAATGATTTTTCAGTGAACACACAGAC
>NW_006768535.1:0-2315 GCF_000300595.1 Phanerochaete carnosa HHB-10118-sp
ATGCGCATTAACAAGGTGCGTTCCCGAGCGTCTCGCAGGGGTCTCAACGATACTGATCCTTTGCAAAGTTCCGTGGCCATTGCCTCTGTCATCACAGTAAACCCCCCTCTCCATCTATATACACACCGTACAGCTGACATCAGAGCCCACAGTACGCCGCCATGCCGCACAATTTTGTCTTCATCGCCTTTGCCATGGTTCTGCCGAAACGTGCGGCGTCCGCCACGTTCTTCATACCTGCGCCAAAACGCTGACATGCGGGAACAGTGATGCTCAACTCTCTGCTTGCACTGCTTAATTCGCGCGACATGCACGCTGGTCAGGCCATCTCTGTCCATCTCTCGAAGCTCGCGAGCATCCTCGGGCGTTCGGGCACATCGGACGGCTCGCAGGCCGTCTGCAGCATGCCGGACGGGGTCGCCAAGGACCAGGTGCGTTGGATCTGGTTCAGTATTTTGCTGCATTGGCTGAGCTGTGCTCGTAGGACGTTGAGATCCCTGGGCGCGTCGTCGATGCCTCGTTCGATTCGGAGTCGCAGGCCTCGCGAAGCGCTCTCATCTGAAACCTGCCTACCTATATGCGCTCCTTATTCGTCATTTATTGCTCCTGCCCGCAGGTGCGGGCTTGTCTCAAGGTTTGACGACATTCTTTCTCGTAGCGTTCGTTATGACTTAGATGTATGACCATTGTACAACAACGAGTCTGGCGGGCTTCGGTCATCTTAGCTTCAAAGAAGAAAAAAGGAACTACACGTTTGGGGACAGATCTGAAGTGACAACGTACGCAAACTGAGAGGAATATGGGACGCCACATGCTGTGCTGACATCGGGGTGTAAAGCTCACTCCGAGTGCCCCAAAAGCCATTACGAATTACCTCACATATTCATAAAATATATTGATTTAGTTGTAGTGAGCGGTAAGACGTGATGCTCAGAAGCATCGACTCGGCCATTTTTCACTTCGCTAGTGAATTCGCGTAGCTTCTTGAAAAACTCGACCTTGTCCCACCACTGAAAAGAATCGGAGGGGGCGGTCAGTAAAGTATCGCACTACGGAGCGGGAGAGTCTGGTGTACCTGGTAGGCGACAACACGAGCAGACGGGCTCGGGACGACGAAAAACCAGGTCTGGTCTATAGACGACGAAAATGATCCTGCCCTGACAGTGAGCAGAGATAACATGCACCAGGCTGAAATCACGTACCAGGTTGGCGGTGCATGACTTTGAACGGCTGCATGCCCCAGTTGAACGAGTGTTTCGGCACCTTGGTCTTGCTTCGCTTTCGCGGTGTAGGCGAAGCATCTATCGCCTCTGGTGAGCCGTCGTCCCGAGAGTGGGTCGTGCTGTCGAAGAACCTGGACTTGAGAGGCGAGGCACGTCTCGACGGTGTTGACTGACTGGACGGCGGACTCTGGCTCGAGGGGCTCAGAGAGGGCAAAGTCTCTTTTGAAGATAGCGAAGCAAGGCGGTATGCCTCGCGCAAGAAGACTTCCCATATTCCTTTCGAGAGGAAGCAGATGATCCGCGGGCGGTACTTTGCGAGCTTGTTCATCAACGCAGGTACACCTTGGCGCATCTCGTCTGCCGCGAGCTCGGATTGCTATCACAGTGTCATGAGGCGTGTAGACGCACAGACATCTCTGATACGACATACCTCGGCTGTCGGTCTGTCGACCAGATTGGTCTACAACGACGTTAATTCGAATGAGCCTATTCATACGTGACTCATCGTTCACTCACCAAGCCGAAGTTGTACTTGTCAGGCAGTGTATAATCCTCATCAGGTGACAGCAGGACGTCTGTTAATCCTACACTTATCCTTCATTTGAGCTGGATGAGTACTTGGGCACGGCGCTCGCAAGGCGCACCAGATTCGTAAAGACCCAACCAAAAGTGATTAGTCGAATGTGCATAATGATGGCCATTCTCCGCAGAGGTATATCCGGGGCTACGACCAATCAGTAATTATGCACCTTGTGGAATAGAAGGACCAACTTGATACCGCAGAAGACAACTAGAAATCATGTTAAGTGACGGGAGAAGCGTTAATGGTGCGAAGGAGCTTACCATCAAGTCCCCGCTCCAAGTAGTCTGGCAGCATATGCAAATGTTCATACTTTTCTGGCGGAGCGTACGGTCGGCTCGGCTTCTTCCTTGACTTCTTCCGGGGCGACCTCTGGGTGACAAGCAAGGTAGGCAACCGGGTCATCTTTCGCCGGAGGATCGCTCTGGACTCTCGTCCTCGAAGTCGCATCCTGTGTGTCGCCGCTTCTTGAGCTGGGTGTCTTGGAGGGTGAGTAATCTAAGCTCTCGAGA
>NW_006768536.1:0-2314 GCF_000300595.1 Phanerochaete carnosa HHB-10118-sp
GCCGCCGGGTGCCGCCGTCGCCCGGCGCTTTGATAAACGGTCTGGGTCTGAGGCTTGTCTGTCGAGCTGCCGGGTTGCCGAGCTGCCGGGTTGCTGGGTTGCCGGGTGCTTGATTATCTTATCGGCGGGGCGACGGACAGCCGCGCAGTGGGCGCTCAGTGGGCGCGCGGCGGGCGCGGTGGGCGACGAGCTTTCCGCACTGCAAACATCCTGACTTTTCTCCACGGTGGTTTCAAGAGAAAAAGTCCGACTTTTTTGTAGCGATAAATTTCAAGAAAATATATATAAGCAGGAGATATTTTTTTGTCACGGAAAGGTGAGCTACTGTAGGAGAAAAAATACACAAAAACAGCCAGAGTTTTTTCGGGGGAAAGATTTGATCTATTGTGTCGCCAACAAGTCCCAAAAACAGGGTGAATTTTTATAGCCAATTTTCATAGGGAAAATGCACTCTGTTTTGCAACCAAACATACGACATTTTCTTATTTATTTTTTCAAGCTGTTTTTGCATATTTTATGCGACAAAAAAGTACCAAATTTCTCTCGTGACTGCTAGACTCAAATTGAACATACACATGAAAGAGTGGCGCTCTAAGGCAGAGCCGCGCCGGCACTTTGGAGCGGTTTACACGAGTTGCGCAGTGACAGAAGATCGTTAACGGCAAGAGCAGCGTCAAGTCCAGCGCCGAGGTTTGACCGAGGTCGAAAGAACCAAGCTAGTGAATGTCACGTCTTAAGACGAGACCGAGCTGCCTGCAGACATCATCATCGTTGCAACTTGCCATGGGTACGTACACATCACTGTGGACACAGCTCATGTGCTCCGTGCGCAGCTTCGACGGTGTGCGCGTGCCGATCCACATATTCATCAACATCAAGCTCTACGCGAGGATCTCGCCCGTGTGGGGCCTCGACGACGAGGGCGGGCTTAAGGATCCCTGGCGTGCGCTCGAGAGCTTACTGCGCTGTATGTGGCGCATGATGGGTGCGCTGTTTGCTCCCTTGATAAACTTTGGCGAGATCCTGACCGGTGGGGCTGGCTTCCGGTAGTGACTTGCTTTACCAGAGCTTTGTGTGTTACCGATTAGTGTGGAAACTACGGAGATTAAGGCGAAGTGGGAGCAGGGCTCGCTATATGAGACGCGCAACGCGGCGCCGGTTCCGTGGCGAGTACCGTCTGTTTTGATGCACCACTTGTGTCTATTGACAGATCATGACATTAGGAATCAAACAACAGAAGCTACCGCTGGGGAAAGGAGCAAATTGTCGGATGTTGTTCTCACAAGCTGTACATATACCAAATTCTGTACCATCCCGCCACTGAGAATGTCCGAGTCGGCGGTGAGGAAATTTAGAGAGACGCCCCAGAGGTACAGCGGCATATGATTTACAGCGACCAGGGGTTGGCATGATTTCTAGAGTAGTACAGATAACGAGGACAATGTTGGAACTAGTGTTGAATATGAGAAGGGAAGCGTTAAACGATAAGAAGTGACTGTCTGCCTTCAACACCAACATCAGGCCGGCACAACAGTCGGTGATCACTGACGGTCATAGGAAGATGGCGTGACCAATTATCAAAATTTGCATGAAAGATGTCTAGATTAAGTTACGGTCCTAACGGGGTTTAGAGCAGAAGACTCACCCAACTGGCACCCGTAGAAGAAAGCTCAGTTACCGTTCGGCGCAGGAAAATTAGACAACTCGGCGTCGTCCCCTTCGCTTATACGTTCGACGGAACGCAGCACCAGAGCGTCAGATCCCGTGAGTTCTTCTCGGCGTGTGGTCGGCGGGCCTGCCGGCTGCGCGAGACCTGATTCTAGACCATCTCGCGGCTCTTCTGCCGCACAGCGGCCGTCATCGCCATCGTCAAGTTCAGAGGCTCGCTCTGGTGCGCCATGGTCCAGAGGCTCGCCGACATTCCCTAGAAAATCAGAGGGAACTCTGAAGCTCACAGGGATGCGCGACAAGTGCTGCTCATCCGGGATGCTTGCACTGCTAGCCTGGCCGGTATGGCTGAGCTGGCGGAGGTTGAGGATGAAGCGTTGAACCAGCAACGGAGGCTATAAATAATGAGGTCTAGTCAGCGATTGATACCCAGCCGGCCGAGCGTAGTATGAGATATTTACCATGGACTGGACAAAGATGCTCGCATAGGTACCCTGTCGACATGAGATCAGAACCTTCCCATAGAGATGGATTTCGATAATTACCTGCACCAGGAGCATGTTTGAGTAGGTCAGGAGTTCTAGAACATTCATGGCTAGAAGTGCACTTGGGGTTCATATGTGAGACACAGCCATTGCGAACGCAC
>NW_006768537.1:0-2314 GCF_000300595.1 Phanerochaete carnosa HHB-10118-sp
AAGTGGTTCAGCCTGTAAAAGGTAATTTATAGTCAAAACAGCAAAAAAGCACCTGTTTCCCACAGTAAAATGTACTAGATTGGATAGGTTATAGGACATGGGATCAAAAACAAACTATATAAATTTGATAATAGAGTATAAGTGAACCCTCCCAGCATACAAAAACCTCTGATTGAGCACCTTTTTTGCCAAACCTCACAGGTTCTGTAAAGGGCTCCAGTCTATTTTGTGGCCCTCAAACTCTTTTATACACTCCTAACCATGTCCACTGTAGATATATGTCATAATATAGGCTGTAGTGGCTCTCAAAGAGGTTTTCTGCTGTTTCTAGGATGCAAAAATTCGAATTTAAATAGAAACAATAGAATATTATACTATACAGCAGTCTAATTCATGCTAAAACATACATACATGCTTTACATAGGTATATATACCAAGCCTACAACTTTGGAAAGTTATACAATGAAGGGGAGTAAAGAAATTGAGCCAAGAACAGCTTCAAAAAGCAAAATTGATGCAAGGAACTGGATAGCCGATCGGCAGCTTTGTGGTGCTTGATGGCACTGATGGCACTGAGGGCAGGTGTGCAGACATCCAATCTGCTCTAAAACTACAAAGACTTGGCTTCCAGCAAGTATTTTGCAGATTGTAGGCCAAATATTGAGTTCTGACATATGTTGCATATGGCAAATATGTTTCTACATATGTTCTGCATCTTTCCTGATATAAAACGAAAGTAAGCGCCCGAAATGTTATATCATAGTATCTCCCAAGTATGGCATATGTTTTCTGGGCTGTTCTATGTCACAGGACAGTATATTAGTTTATTGAGTTTGCAGAGTGTGGGAATTAGCTGCTGTGTTTAGCTATGCCATTTGTAATGGCTCTCTGTGGAGTCTATTGTATCAAACCCACAAGGTCAACTTTGAGTTTGATCTTTCAAACATCCTCCAAAAGGTGAGTATAATGAAAGACAGAACTGTATGATAAGTGCTTAAAGCTGATCTTCCCACCATTAAGGCTCACTTGTTATAACATGGTAGAAGTTAACTTCTCACACATTAAAACATTAGGATAGATGATTACAAAGTCTGCAGGACAGATTCTTGTATTTTTGAAATTTGAGGTTTTGCAGCCACAATTTGGCCATTTACAACTATGTAATTAGACACCTAATAGGCACTTCAGGCTTGGTTTCACTCAGGGTTAGGTCAACTGGCAGGTGTTAATGACAGTGGAGGTCTACCCTCCTTTGTAAGATTATAGTGATGTAGAGAGAATTATCCCAGAATCCCAAATGTGTGAAGAAAGTTAATTAATGCTCTTTAAAGTGCTCTATGAGAGTGTTTACAGTGTATGGAGCCATTGACCTGGGGCAAATTTGGCCATTTTTCTAGAGTTAGGGTTAGATTTTTGATTTTTCTGTACATCAAAATTTAAATTCAACTAGGCCACTCTGGTTCCAAAAACCACTTTTTGCTGCTCTCCCAGGTGAAATTGCAACTTGACATGAAGTTCTGTCCTCCATCCATATTGCATTGAGGCCCAATTTTTTTTGGACAATTTGAGACATGTTGTTACCAGATTTATATCTGACAAGGAGGCTGATTTGCACCTGCATCAGAGGTTCACCAGACTAGACACTAATCAAGCTCCTTGACATTCTTCTTTCTGCCAAGTCTGTACAGAAAGACCAGAGCGATGAGCTATAAGATGCAAACCTCAGCTTCGAAGCACAGTTCACCACCACAATGTGTGAGACCCCAGCTTCTACTTTAGCTCAAAATGGAAAGAACTAGAATATGGCCAGACCAGGCTAGAAATGATGAATAGACTGTGGAAATGGACAGAACAAATTGTAAAAGAGACTGTTTGCCTCAGAACTCTATGGAACCTTGTAGAATAGTGTAGAATATGGGCCCCTGCCACTATGTGGATGGATATATAAAGCCCCCTCATATAAAGTAGAACCCCAGCTTTTCATATTTAATGTTGGTCTAGTACCATGATCTGCTCACTCTCAGTGCCAGTCTTTGTTCTGTGTGCCTGAAGTGTCTTAGCCTTTGTATGTCCTACATGAGTTTAGTCTAGTTGCCTGCTGTATTGCATGATAGCCTAGCCTCTTTTGTTTAGCCAGTTAGTCAGTATCCTTTGCATGAAGAGCTTAGTTGCTGCTTCATTCACAGTCAGTCAGTCAGTCAGTCAGTCAGTATCTTTAGTGTGGAGAGCTTAGTTGCTACTTCACTCTTTTGTCCTTCAGTTAGTTGTCAGTTAGTAAGTGTTTTCCTCAGTGCTATAGAGCTTTTTGTGCTTC
>NW_006768538.1:0-2313 GCF_000300595.1 Phanerochaete carnosa HHB-10118-sp
CTGTATATTTCTTGTTGATGTAATCTACTTTTATGTCTCGCTCTAGTTACCCGCTGACGCTAGGCCCGAAGAGAGGTAAGTGGAAACCGTTTCACCTGATCTTTCTCGAAGGTCTGTTGAGCAACGTTCCTGGAGGCCGGTCCGTTCGAAGCGGTCCATCCAAGGACCTGAAGACTTGGTTTGTTCAGCACGCGCCTTCCCCAGGGCTCTCAACACTTCTCTAAGGAACGATGGCTGGGCACCCTAAGCAAAGGTAAATAATTTTGAGCTGTCGTAGACCGGTTGACTGACATCGAGTACAAGGCGGGACTTCACGCAGGGAGAAAAGCAGCTGCTCACATCTTCCTTAAGCGATCCTCAAGTGCAAGCCATACTCAGCGAGGGTCGGCGGGAGAAGACCAAGAAACACAACAAGGGGTACAAGGATGGGACGCTGAAGGACGCAGCCGCGTGTCTGCAGAGACTCGTTGAAGAGCAGGCAGGAGTCGAGCAGGGGGAGGACGAAACGGTAGAGGAGTATCATCAGCGTATCTGGGCTTGCGCTGAGGCAGAGAATTGCGTGTGGCTCCCGGCGGAAGCTGACGAGGACCGCGAGGCGTACTTGGACCGTTTCCGAACGACAGGTAGGGTAAGTTACCCTCTTTGTTGCTCAGTAAAGTCGGCTGGTAACTGGCTCGAACCAGCGAATCCACAAGTGGGTCAAGAACAACGCGAACGGACGCAGTGTCATCGCATTGCCCCCGTGGCCTGTCGCTCGGAAGTCGCGTACACTTCGCGGCGTCGGCGTCTTCTCCAAGTCAGACCACCCATCCCGTCCTCGGACAAAGAGTGAGCTGCTGGAGGTGAATCCCGATGCAGCTAAATCCTGGCATGTTTCGACCTGGAACAAAGCGGTAAAGGCTGCTTGGGAGCTTCTTCCTGAAGCAGAGAAGGCTCGCTACGACAGTCTTGCCGCCGAAGAGGAAATGAAGAGGAATGAAGAGGGTATAGATGGTGCAACAATCGAGACCGAACGAATTCGTCGAGAGTAAGTCTGACGTTTGTGACATGGACAGCACGGCATGCTGAAGCGTGTGTCATAGGGCCGTAGAACACGTCGGCGACCACGTTCGGGACTGCGCCAAACAGTGGAATGAGAGGACGGGATGTCTTTCTCTGACTTTCGTTGGGGGCCTTGACGAGCTGGGCCAGCCCCGTTGCTGGGTGTATGTTGATCACTTCGCTCTCTACTTGCTTATTAATGTAATCTGCACGTACAGAGAACCTTTCGGCACTGACAAGTCGGGGCAGAACTTCCTGCAGAGGCTGGCGGCACGAGTGGGTTGGCCGGAGGAGAAGCTGGGGACAGTATTTTACGAGTGGATTCTAGATGCGATGCATGACGGTACGTATGTGTTAACCCCGTCGCATATGACGCTCTGACACGCCCGCAGACGAGACCCCTGCGGCGGGTGACAAGACGGGGTCTCAAGGTGGCGATATCTCCACGACGATGGAGGCGGCTTCTACGACAACGAACGGTACGCGATCTCACTTGCACCTAGTGCTCTTCCGGGTTACTGATCTTCCTGTCGTAGAACCTGCTGAGTTGGATTTACCGATCCCCCAAGACTTGGACGCGGGTCATGGCTCCGACTCGCCCGGCAGCATTTCGTCAAGAGAGGGAGCAGATGAAGAATCCACTGTAGAGAACGAGCTGGGTATCGCCGCGACGACTTCGGAATCTGAGCCTATTGCAACTGTCGAGGAAGAGGGTTTGACTCCATCCGGCGATATCGGTGAAATGAGAGATGATGTACCCACCGTCTCCGACGAGGGAGGTGAGAGGCGCGATCTCGCTTATATCCTGTACCGAGCATGTCGAGCTATAGGTCTGGATCCATCCTACCCGGCACCAGTATCCGATGCATCAAACGAAGACACTGGTAACACCGATGATGATGAAGCCGAGATACCTGCGGGTCGTGCTAACAAGAGGCCGGCCTCCTTCACTGCGGGAGGTCGCCGTCCGAAGCGGCCTACACTTACACCAGCCGGACGCACGGTGAAGTTAGCGTCAGTCAAGAGGATAGGTCGAGGATCTTTGCGACGCGCTCAAGGCGAGAAGGCAGACTCAGCGGGACCGAGAACAAGTTTCATGAGCACTACACTCTCTGGCGTTCACACCAATAGTTCCTTGGAGAAAGGTGGCCCCATGGGCGCAGACGGTGCTCAGACAAGTGTGATTGGAGACGTCGGCCGTCGCTCAAGCCGGGTGCGAAAACCTAGTGAGAAGGCCCGTGAAGTGTAAGATCTGTTTTCGGCTGGCTCATC
>NW_006768539.1:0-2313 GCF_000300595.1 Phanerochaete carnosa HHB-10118-sp
TCTAAAAAGCAAACAAAAGCTTTCACAAAATAATTGAGCACTAGATACAACATGCGATCAGAAAGTATAGGGCTGCATGTGAAGCCCTACAATTGCTGGTTGCCACGGATGCCATCTGGGTGATGGACTATGACTGTCAGTTTTCAGAGCTGAAGAATAAAGATGTAAAGACCCTGGAGGCAGACGATCTAAACACCACTCACAAGAAAAGAAGATAAAGAAGGGAAAGAAGATGGCTGAGGATTTAAAGAAGATATCATGGATATGGCACAGGGCTGATTCGCACAAAGAGTTCACTCCTGGTGAGTTTGTATAATATATTACTCTAAAGTATGCTGATGGCGCGGTATGATGCAGGTGTTTGTGTTGAGTGGCTCAAAGCATAAGCTAGGTCCTTGCATTGGTATGAGGAGCTTCTGTTGCTTTCTGAAGAGATTTGCTGGACCATCATAATTCACATTGTCAAGGCTGAATGGTGGACTAGCAAGACCATCTACACATTATATATATGCTCAATAGATCACTATTTATTATTAATACAATCTAATATTAATTTGTTCTTTCAATATTAATTATAAGTCCTATGCATATTATATTTGTTAGCTATATATTACTTACACTTATTAATTTACTGTTTGTTCTTAGTATACTATTAGTACTAATTTGCTCTGTAAATATTAGTTAAAAGTTTTCATGTTAAATGTACAAAATATTTTTATTAAAAAATACATCTAATATTATATTATATATGCTTTAGCCACTATCAGTGCTCTTTAGAGATAAGTGTATAGGCATGTTTTTATTTTTACAAATATAAATATTCTTATAATTTAGCCGTTTTGAGAATGTGTCATATCTTTAATATATTATATCAGTGTTACATAATATAAAATTTTGCTAAAGCATAGTTATATTAGATCTTGTAAACTACAGTATTTTATAGTATTTATAATATATACCTATTTTCCAGCCATTTTTGCTACATTTTTTGTACACTCAGTATTTATATCAAAATAATTTTCCAGAAGAATGCTACTAGTATGCGAGCGTAAAAATTATATCTATACTATTTAGTTTGCCATAGTAATTATAAAAAAATGTAGCAAAATTTTGATCTTCTTTGTAGCATTATGCACTATTTAAATAGTTATTGTACATATTGTAGTCTGTATGAAGTCATTTACAGTTTAGATGGGTTTTTTTTAACTTTTTTACTTTAACTACTGTTGATAAATTTAGTTTTAACTTGTGCTGATCTTTATTATTTGCTTTTATAGTTATCTATTTTAGTTTCTAATCTAATTATTGTATTTGTAGTTCAAAAAAATGTAATTACTAGTAACATTAGCTAAATCTTATAAGTATTTAAAGCAAGCCATAAAAGTAAATTTAATTTATAACATTTTATTAAACTATATTTAATAATGAAGCAGTTTTAAAAATGTATTAAAATATTATTTAAGCGCCAATTAAGCGTCCAAAAATACCTAGCATCTTTAAATATACAAATAGATCATTTAAAAAGATTTTTTAAGTTTATATCTCATATACATTATATAAACACAAGTAGTACTATAAAATGCTAGTTTTAGAGCAAAAGATAATATATACGGCTTTTAACATCACTAACATATTTTATATACATACACTAGCATCTATGATTTTATTGCAAGAACAGCAAATTGTTTCTTTTTGCTAAATACTTGCTAATAAGCTATATACAACTGTATTTGTGTTATAGAATGTTATATATATTCTGCACTTTACTTATTACTATATGCATACTAACAACATGTTATTTTAACCAGCACATTCAATAGCTAAAACAATAGTTGATAATCTATTGCAAAAAGCTACTGTATATATTACAGGTTGTTATATTAGCAAATGACAGTTGTATCAAATATTGTACATCTAGCATTATATACAAAGGCAACAGTTATATTTAGACCTAGAAGTGTGAATATGTGTTAAACTTCTAGATTGCACTTAGAAATTATTTGTAAGTTGTTAGCTGAGTGTATATAGAAATCTTGAAGTGTATAGTTTATGTGAACTTTATGGCTCAGTGGTTAAAATGTGCATGTTTCAATAAATAGCTTGAAAGTAGTAACATTGGGGTTCAATTTTCATTGGGGCCATTCTTTTTTTCTTTCTTTTTTCCTAAATATTATGCTTGTACAGAGCTATCAATATGTTGTGTAGCATATGAAATCTGTATAGAATTAAATTTGAGTTTGGTACATTGATTTTGAAGCTAAGAATACTGAAATACAGCCTATTAACAGAAATAACAGCTCATTAACATCAAAT
>NW_006768540.1:0-2312 GCF_000300595.1 Phanerochaete carnosa HHB-10118-sp
ATTCAAAACGCTCTGGAGACCCTTGCACATTGCCTCAACCAAGTACACCACAAAGAATACATTGCCTGCTATACACTTTCATCTACCAGACACTGTCCATGCCAAATGGTCTCAGCTTGAGTCAATACTTGTTCAGCTATGTGACTTGCTTGTCAAAATGTTCCAAATAGTATACAAGACTGAGAAGGCATGTGTTCTTAACTCTTCCACTCCAAAACTGTATGCTGACTCAGGTCAAAAACAAGGCCAGAGCACTAAGGGGTATTTTCAGGAATGAGACACCTTGTTGCGTAAGGATATGGAGAAGGAAAGCCTTTCAGAGAAGGACAGAAGAGAAGAATTCATGTGACATGCTTTTGAAACAAACAACCTGCCTATTCATAGATTGGTGTAGATCTGGGAAGACCAGAATGCATGGTCATTAAGAAGGGTTGTAGGCAAAAAGAAAATCAAAGAGGCATGGAATCAATATCATCCAACTCAGTGGCGGTACAACTAACTCAGTAGACAGTGAGACCTTTGGGAAGGCTTTAATCCTAATGTTCAGAGTGGTAACGAGAATGATGACAATGACTATGACTACAACACTGGCAAGTGGGCCTACAAGTTTGACAACTTGTCTCTGGTACCTGAATCTCCGGCTACAGGCAATCTCGGGCATTTGATTTCAGAGGAAGCAAGTTTGGCACCAGACAGGTCACGAGAAAATTGAGCTTTGGCGTTTGACTGCAGGCCATCTCCAATGTGTGAGCAAGACCAGAATCACAGATACTCTTCCTAGCAATGACCTTGTAGATTCTGTGGGCAAAGTCAGTCTCCCAGTCACCTACGAGCACATTGGAATCACAAATGAAGTTGGTCTTCCTATTATTGGCAAGTAGGTTCAGATCAAGAACGTGGCTGATTTCCTTGTCGCTGGCAGCCTACTTGTGAGAATAGAAACCAAAGCCAGACGCTCTAGAACAGGCGTTCTTCTTATGAGGTATATGGCCGTACTCACATCTCTTGTTATCCAGGTTCTTCCTGCAGAGCGTATCAGCAAGATTGCACTCCTTGCTGCTATTCTTTGCTTGATTGTTCACAGTCCCCTCATGTGAAATACATGATCTGGTCGCCTCAATGTTCACAATCTCCCAGAGCTTCAGAGCATGGTTCCTTTACTTGCTCTCAAAGGCGCAATCAACAAATAGGAAGCCCTGACGCTTGTAATGAATGCTCTTCTTTCTTTAGCCCCTCTCATCATAATGTGGCTACTGCCATGCACTATGATTTTGACCCTTAGAAGTTCACGAACGCATTCAGATTTTGTCTCGAGGATCTGATCATTGCCGATGAGCCTGTCCACGTAGAGCCCATCCTCACAATCCTTTGATATTGATGTGGCTTCAAAGTGGATGCATCTTACGTGTCAACAGCAGAAACAAGCAAGATCCAGATCAATGGCTCTGTGCAGTGGTTGCATCGTGTGATAGGCTTTGATCCTGGAACCAATGATGTTCCTGCTGTCTCACAAAGTGCTGTCAACAATTTCGTGGGCTTTTTGGCTCGTTTATTTCCACCCCACCACAGCTGTGTGATCTCATGGTCAACAGCTGCAGTGACTTCCTACAGGCGGTAAATTCACCTATGACCATCAGCAAGGCTACCTTACAAATTCTACATGACATGAGCCAGCAAGACGTCTACATCATCAAGCCCTGCACTCTCGATGCTGCTGGCAATTGGCCCTGGCAGCTTATTGTGGAAATTGCTGCAATAGCTGCTGAGATCTTGTGGCATCCATGGGGCACAGAGAAGATCAGCGTTGTTCGTGAGCTCACGAAGTGGGGTATTCCTTTTAGAACGGTGCTTCCAGTTTTCAAATGGAGTCTGTTCCTGCCCCACATGAAGAAGTCTGGTCTCTACTGTGGCCTTGGTATTCAGCAGCTGGGCTTCAAGACATCCAAGGAAGAGTACGCTATGTATGAGGATGCTCGTGATGACTTCCTCTTGTGCAGCCCACATGCTATACAGGCTGCATTGGGTGCAGGTGGAATTGTTTGGCAACTGGCTGTTCAAAGACTCCATTCAACCCTTGTCGCAGGGTTCCAAGGCTGGTTGAGCCACCAAGCAACGGTGTTACTGAACGGGCACTCTTACGTGACTGATGTCCTTAGCACAAAGAGGACTTGATCTGTGGTGTGTACAGGGTTCTTGTGTGTGGGTATTCCCCAAACTATTGTTTGTTGCATGCCACTAATTCACCATAGTACATTCTATGGTAAGTGCCACCAATTATTCTTGATGGCCGAAGCGATCAACCTGGCTTACCT
>NW_006768541.1:0-2310 GCF_000300595.1 Phanerochaete carnosa HHB-10118-sp
CGAGGGATCGTGAGATATCGGGCTACAGTTGAGCAGCTCGCCTTCGGAATAGTTGATGACAGTGGTCTCCGAGGGTATCGTCTTCCCCAGCATGAGTTGAGACCACGAAGGGCACCATTTAGTTCCCGGAGCGTTGCCGACCACAGGGCAGTTGACAAGGAGGTCAGTCCGGTGTTTGTGCGACATCTGCTGCACGAGCTGGCCCCAACCGTCTTCGCAGCACTGCTTCGCGTCGTAGATCGGCAGAGCGGGACACTTCAAGAGGAGTCCCAACGCGCTGACTTGGTCGATATGGTGAGTACCGCGCCGGCTTCGTAAGACTTTGGCTAAGGCAAACAAGTCTGGTGGGTCCCGCGCCAGCACCTGCAGCAGACTGCAAACCCCGTCGTGGAACTGTGTCGGCAAGTCCAAGTCCTCCTTCCGAACCATGAACTCCTCAGGCACCAGCCCTCCGAGGAGCCAGTTGGAGGTAGTCTCCTGCATCGTCCAGACTCGGTTGAGCCAGCTCCTTTCGTCGTTGAACATCTCCGCGGTTACGCAGAATGGCCTACCGAGACCGCTGAAATACGTGATGACCACCTGCGATGGCTTGCACCGGAAGACATGTCCGATAGTGGGGACGTCGAGTCTCCACTCCTCCTGCCGCAACGCCTCTACGTTCTGCCATCTGTCCGAGTCCCAGCTGAGCCAGGTACGTCTTTCTTCATCCACCTGCTGTCTCAGACAAAGCACGTCCAACCAGACGTACTCGGCGCCCAGGTTCAGTAGCTCGATGCGCACGTGGCCGAGTTCGACGTCGCGGGGAATAGGCAATACCCACTCAAAACCGTTCACGCGCGTTCTGATGAACTTGCGCTGTCTATCATTCACCCAGCTGTGCGAAACCGCCCAAAGGTTCCTCGGTATGTCCTTGGAGAGGAGCACCCAGAAGGGAAGGACGCGGTTGCTGTACAGGTCCCATACACGACGTGGTGGGGTGCGGGGCTGGACGATGAGGCCTCGGTTAGAGTCGATAGCCCTCTTGCGCATCCCGTAGTCTTGCCGTGCGCCTCTCTCCAAACGACCTTGCAGACGGTCCACGTCACAGAGCCACCCGCGCCGAACTTCGCCATAGACCCTTCCAAAGTCGCAGTCTGCCCTTTTCACGTAGCTGCCGAGCAAAGAGGACAAGTGGCTGTTCAGCCGATACGTTGTACCGAAGACCTCGTTGAGCTTCTGCAGAAGACCAGAGACGCCGAGAGACGAGCACGGTGTATCCGCTAGCTCATTCTGTATCGCGCCTGTGCCGTCGAAACGTGTCTGAAGGGGGCATTGTGTATCGCAATTCATGGGTGTGACGGAGTAGAGTTTTCCTTTCGGGAATTGCCTGAAAGCAGAGAGAGGGGCCGCCGGGGTCGAGTATTTCATCATATCCGCTAGCTTCCAGACGCCCTCCAGGGATCCGCAAGGCTGATCGTCTCTGCCCTGCTGCTCTCCGATACTGGGCATAGTATGGACCTTGCAGTGAAGCCCAAAACTGACACGCAAATCGAGAGGGAGTTTTGGAGACGTCGCAAGCTGCGAGACGCCTTGGGAAGCGAGGTCCTTGGCGGGCTTCTGGAGATACTTCCACAGACCGAGAGACGTCAACGAGCGGGGAGGTTGGGAGTCCGAGGCCCTGATGTAGCTTACGTTCGCATTGGGAGGTGCTGTGAAATGGTACGAGGAAGCAGAAGAGGAGTCATCGGCAACGCTGATTGGAAGGTAATCCGGGATGGTGGGCTGGCGATCTGCGGGAGCTCCCGCGGGCATGCTCTGTGGGGGTGTAGCTACGCAGAGTGTGGCCTCGGTGGCCAGCGGGGAAGGGGAGTTTTCGTGTATTCGATCCGATATGTAGACCTCCATACTCGGATTGAGGACCTCGTCTTCATTCGAGAACCACGGAGATAAAGGTGTAGTAGGAGAAGCAGACTTGCCACGGTTTGTCGCCGGCTGCGCCTGTGCCGAATTAGGGGCCAACTCAGACTCGTCAGGCCATACCAGCGCGGGCTCCACAGGAAGAGAAGGTGGCGGCGTCGGGAAGACTCCATTACCTGAATTCGGTCTATTCTGCAAGTTGATTGGCTTTCTATCGGGGGACCTCCTTCCGTTCCTAACAAGCAGCTCTGAGGGTAAGATAGGGAGAGAATGCTGAGGAGGTACGGGCAAAGGACGGCTGTTGAATGAAGTTTTGTGCGCCAAATACCAAGGGTCCGCTCTACGAATACGGTATCCGTCCGCGCAGTCTTCTACGGTCTCAGAGCTCCTGGAGAGATTAAAGAGTTCTGAGTC
>NW_006768542.1:0-2300 GCF_000300595.1 Phanerochaete carnosa HHB-10118-sp
AGGGGTTCCTCCATCGAGGACTCTAGCTCTGTCCAAATACTGCGCGCCTATTTGAAGGCGGTATGCAGAGCGCCCATATACCGATTTTCGACTCGTTCGCGCCTTGGAGTCGCACAACCTCGGCCTCGACCTTCATACCGCTACTTTCACCTCCTTCTCTTTCTACGACCACTCGCTGAGACCTGAGACAACTTGATGGAACCTATGCAGGGGCCTCAAACAGATAATCCGCTCTCATATCCCGTCGCATCGAGCTCGAAGGACTCTACGCCACCTCCTCCGCCTCCGCGAGCAAGGCAACTCCTGAAGGATCGACTCTACGTCGGGAATCTGGCACATTCTGCGGACGAGTGTGTTCCTCCCCGTTCTGCATTCAGAATCGTCGCTGATCCACTCACAGGTACACGTTGCTCCAAGTGTTCTCAAAGTATGGCAAGATTTCCAAGCTGGACTTTCTATTCCACAAGACAGGACCCCTGAAGGGCAAGCCACGGGGATATGCATTCGTAGAGTATGCAGACGAAAACGTAAGTGCTCATACTTCCTTGGGGCTCCTTCTCCTGCTCATCCCGGGTTCTCCTCCTCATGTCCCATGCCCCCTCCAACCCTACCACGCACCGTTCGCCCCATACCCCATACACAGTCCGGGATCTGAGAGGCCGCCGAGGCCTGCAGCATGCTCAGTTGAACCCATCTCTGACGCCTCTATCTTCAGGATGCAGCGAAGGCACTCGTCTCCGCGCATGACAAGCTGCTGCGTGGTCGGAAGCTGGTGGTGACCTATGCTCAGCAGGCACCAATAGACCCACTCACGGGCTCCCAATTGCGGAACAAGCGGCATATGAGCGATATTGGCAAGCCGACTACGTTGAGTTTGATTAAGAGTGTCAATGCTGGCCGGTCGGAAGCGTGCGTCCTGTGCAGTTCATCTAAAGTTCCTCTGCTGATGTGTCATTCCTTTAGTACGCAAGATAAAATTGCAAAGATGGAAGCGAAGCTCCGTCAGATGGAGCAGTCGTCGTCGTCTGCCGTGCCATCGCCTCCTCTGCATCCCTCTCTACCGCCGAAGCCCATGGGGGCCGCATTGGCGACGACACTTGCGTCTTCGAGCCACTCTGCGCAGCACATCAACGTGAAGAAGTCGAGTGCGCTACCTGCCCTGCCCCTCGCTGCGCCCACACCTGCCCCTCGAGCACCCCCTGTCGCATCTGCAAGGACGGTGCTCGTCTCGCTGGCCCCGCCGGCTCGGAAAGCGACCTCTGCGCTAACAGGGGTCAAAATTAAGAAGCACAAAGAGACATCTTAGAAACGACTAGAGGTTTATATACTGTATGTTTGACTAATTCGTGTTGTATTCCTACTCGAAGGCATAGTATGGCAGCTGCACATCAGTGATTCGCATTCGAGAGAGATCTGACAGCTCCACCGCATACTTAGTCGTACAAGCTTCGATTTTCCAGACAAACGTGCGGCGTGAGTTAGAACCAAACCTGTAGTAAAAACCTATAGGGTAGCTATAAAGCTACTTCAGCCTACTTGGAAAAGTGGGAATGCAAATTTGGGCCTTGCTACCAATTGGCAATGAAACTTGACAACTCGACAAGAAACTTGGAGTTGGCAGCAAAATAAGGCTCCAACCGTTTAGTTTACGTGTAAACTTTTTTGTAAACACACAGTAAACGGTTGTAAATGTTTATAAACAGTTTATAAACAGTAAACAAACAGTTATTACAGGGATCTAACCCACTCTAGTGGATTGCGCCAGATTAGCCTCTGAGAAACCTGTGTGAGCCTACTGCTCTACTTGAGCCTGAAAAGATAGGTACAAATGTCAGTGCTTGAGCAACGCAAGGCACTTGCTTGATGCGCAAGAGAAAAGCGAGGCTGCAGCTTCCTACTTACAATATTGATGTCCCAAACACTAGGCCCGACTCGGACGTGTATAGATAGTGCACCTACTCATGCGTACAGGGAAGGAGCAATGCGTGCATCACATCCCGAGCACGGACCGGCCATCAGGCAGCATCTGAACACTCCGTACCTCAAGCATCGTGCTATGGTCATCCCTATGGCCCGCTGGTGTCCCCTACGCATAGTACGCAGATTGCGGGCACACGAATAGTCTCGATCGGCCAGTGGAGGTTGCGGGAGGACAAACACTGGCAATCACAAGCTGCAGGAGCGGTATTGCCAGGCAGCACTGTACTGCGAGGGTAAGACCTATGAAGGTATCCGTGGGGCTTGTAAGAAGCTTGCGGTCTGCCTTTAGAAGGTTGGCATGTCCTATCATTGACCTCGTC
>NW_006768543.1:0-2300 GCF_000300595.1 Phanerochaete carnosa HHB-10118-sp
CAATGTTAATGTTCCTGTTGTTATTTATCATCCCAGCTTCATTACCTTTTTTTTATTTCCAAGTGTGCATGCCATAAGGCATCCTCTAACCCAGAAAAGGACCCCTGTTTAGAGGGTATAATGATAGGCAAGATTGGCCATAACTCCGCAGTGTGGTAGAGTATTGTGGCTTATGCCTGGTGATATCAAATAAAATGTAGAGTGCTGAGTCGCTACCAGTGACCGATTTTCTCCCGGAATTGAATATAGCGGTCTACTTGCTTCTGGAATTGGAAGTGACCCAGCGACTCGGTGCTAGGAGCGACTTGGACAAGGCCCTTTGTCCACTAGGGTATATATATATAGATTGCTCCCTGCTGCACGAAAGCTTGTCTGCATACGCCACTGAGCAAGCTGCATTGCAGTGCAAATGGGCAAGTCATTTTACAGAGCTATGGCAGCTAGAAGCCATGCATGTATCACAACTCCTATACTCACCTTACTGATAGACTTGAAGGGTAGGACTTGAAGTCGAGAGGTGTAAGTAGAGAGAGATGCAGATACTAAGAATCAACGAAGTTGTTGAGTCTGAGGTCTTAAGCCTCAGACGACGCTCCTTATATACAAGTAATCTAAGACCCCTGACACTACGTAGGACCCATGGTACTCTACATTACTAAGTGCTCATGTGACTACTCGTGACTCGTTACTAATATACTACCAATATGTTTAGTAATACGAGGAATAATGACCATTGGAGTATCTCCATTAGGCTAAGCTCTCTACCAGGTGACATCATTCATGATGTCATGACATGTGACTGGTCTAGAACGAGTTCTGGACTTTGTGGTTATCTTATCTACTGATCCCATCATATCTATGTGATGATCTAGGTCCTGTGATATGCATGTGACCGTGTAGGTCACGTGATCGTGTTTAGCGTGATAATGAGCGCTAAGAATATAATTGGCACTTGTGTAGGGCGAATTTGTTACAGCATGCAAGGTAGATAGATAATGACGGACACGAGATGGATTTTAATGCATGTATACACTTCTCTTTTGAAGGTGACTTTGATGATGAGGTTAGAGCTGGCGGTAGAAATGCAGACTCTGACAATGAATGAACACAAAGCAGTAGTAGAGCATTATACATAATACATCATGCAAATGTACCTCTTCAGAGTGGTGAACAGATACCTGGAAAGCACGTAGTGGAAAAATACTCAGAAAATGCATGCATAGAGGACTTAGCGATTTTAAAGGCAACAATATCACATGACCTATCCCAAAACTTCACTAAGTCCCGCTCCCACTGTATGTTCTCCTGCAATGCAGTTCTCTGCTTTGCATAGCACACAAGAGACTCTGAAAGAAAGCAAGAAGTAACTAACATTGCCCTCACTATGGGACATACAGTGCCTAAATGAGCGCAACACTGAGAACTAGCCTGGGTATATATGAACTGAAGTGAAACATATGGAAAACATACAAGATGTGTCTCAATTCATGCATAGAAGTGTACCCCTCATTGTAAGAAAGCTTATACAGCTCTTACTGCCTGTCTTGGAAGTGATTACATGTTGCTACTGGCCTGTCTAGGTACAAAACTGATATATATTAATGCTGCCCACACAATATCCCATAAATGGCATGCGTCACAATGTTTAATAGATGCGAGAGGCCTCTTGCCAGCCTATGGACATGAACCTAACACCAAGGATGGACATTGAACCTGATATAGCATATTTGCCGAACCCCAGCACTGCATACGCTACATGCCATTGTGCCGTTTCACAAAGAAGAAGGATGCTTTCAGCAGCTGTCTGGCATTGCTACTGGGCAGGCACCCAATGGAGCCCTGCCAGCTCTGTTGGTTCTGGTGCATTAAACAGTCAAGAACTCTGTGCAGTTTGATTCTTCAGACATAAGCCTATGGCTTCAATATGATGCCTTTTCTGATTGCATGCCACTGCACAATCAGATTATTAACACAATACTGTTTTATCACATGATATTGCTTTATATATGTCTACAATATGATGTTTTCCCTAATTGAACGCTACTGCATGATTGGGTTATTAACAGAATACCACCTCATCACATAGTATCACTTTATACGAGTGTCTGTAGCATGTTCTTTCTGATCATGCGCCACTGCATGATTGGGTTATTAACACAATACTGTTTCATTACACAGTATTACTTTATATGAGTGTCTACAATACAATGTGTTTTCTGATTGCGCGCTGCTGCATGATTGGGTTATTAACACAATGCTGTTTCATTATATAGTATTGCTTGATATCAGTGTCTACAATA
>NW_006768544.1:0-2300 GCF_000300595.1 Phanerochaete carnosa HHB-10118-sp
GAGCCTCTTACAAGGTTAGAATGACTCCATCCGCCGATTTCGCCGAGGGCCGGCCAATCACAGCGCGGATAGTCATAATGCCCATTACGCACCCGTCCGACGGCTTCGGCTTCGGCACGCGGTGTCCATGGTACTGCCCCTCCTCGGGGTCCCATGGCGCAAGGTATAAGTACTTCCTGGAATGCGCTGATGAGTGTCACCACGAAAGCCTCCGGAACTCCTCACAGAGTTCGGACCTTCGCCTTCCAGTTTCACCTCAGCAACGTCACCTCGCCTCGCTTCGCTCGGCTCGGCTCCCCCCAACCCTAAACAAACTACGAGTAAGCATGAATCAGTCCACCTCCAACGCCGCCCCCGCTGCTCGGTCCCAGCCTCGTGCTGGCGGCTCTTCCTCCTCAGGTCTCCCCTCGTTCACGAGGGCGTTCAGCCCCGCACTTGCGGGCTCGTTGCTGGCCGAAGCCAGTGCAGGATCGTTAAGTGAGCGTCGCTTTGCGGCGCTCGCCATGGCTCGGAGCCTCGAAGAGGTTCTCCATGTCGTCCCCTACACGTACCGCGAGGTACTTGCGATTCACCTTCGGGTGATGCACCATGACGCCGAGCGGCGTGTGGATGTAGCAGGTCAACTCGCGAGGCTCGAACAGCACAAGGCAGCCGGGACCTTTCCGTCGACGCTTACAGCGGCGGTCAAGCCCCCGGCGTTCCAGCTAAGCAAGGGTTATGCCGGATTCCCCGGTGTTCCCGACTGGGACTCTCGCTTTCGCGAGGGTTCTAAGGCTTACGCCACGGCGGCCCTGGATCTCATGATTCAGGCCAAGAAGGCGGAACACGACCACTACGAGGGCATGCTCAAGCCCGAGACTTGGTACCCCCTGCTCGAGCACCGCGTCCAGAATCATTACGATAACAACGTGGCGCCCTACTCGCAGGTGGCAGAACTAGATATACCCACCGGGCATATCAAGTCTTGGGTCCCCGATGCGGCCCTTCGAACGCAGGCGGATACGGTCATCTCGGGCTTGTCCCGTCTTGGCTTTTCCGTCATCCAGCTGGTGACCAACAAGGCACTGGCGCAGCAGGAGCGTGAGAAGGCCAAACGGGAACTGAAGGATGCAGCGGACGTCCAGATGGGGGATGACACCCCTGAGGCGACCTCGGACCGGCTCAAACGCGAGCTGGACCAGGTCAAGAAGGAAGTCCAAGCCCTCCACAAGGGGAAGAAGGTGAGCCGGGTAACTAGCTCGTCTTCGCACAACCTTACTCATGTTCGTACAGGCGGACAAGGGCAAGGCCCCTCAAGCTCATGGGCCCGGATCGAGCAAACAGACGTCTCAAAAACGTCGTCGGTCCTCGGCAAGCGAGACCGCGCAAGGCGCGGCGAAGGCAATCAAGTCACGCCCAGGGGCGTCGGCTGCGGCCAAGAAGTTCAACTCGCGCGTGAGCAAAAAGGCTCAGGGGAAGCAACCCGCACGCAAGTGAGACTCGCGAGCATCGTCGCGAGCATTCGTGCAGGGCGGTGGCAGTACGTGCATCCACATTCCTACCCTGATGAAATACTAATGGTGCCTACTCCTGTAGGTATTCAACTACTCCACGAACGCGTTCCTCTTGAAGTAAGAGAGGCCGCCCGTTTTCGTTCTCGTGTCTTTCTGGGGCCCGGCGTAGTTGTACCACACCATTTATCTATGCATGTATCGTCGTCTTTACGCTACTTATTATATTCGCATCCATCATCGGATTTATTGCGTGACGCGTGGACTGATTTTAAGAATCGGCTGAGATGGAGGGTGTTTTTCTCCACTGAACGCGTCCGGAACCCTGGGCGCAAAGATGACGACTTCGACCCAGACTATGTTGTACCGCACGTGACTAAACAGTTTCACGATGGAGAGCGGTCAATAGCTGACTATATCGAGCTCGGCCTTCGGCGAGGCGACGTTTTCGTGCAGGAGTTTATCCGCGACGTCATGCCCACCGTCTCTGCCACATCTCGTAGCCATGATTTGGTGTGGCTGCCAGAGCTCAAGGGATACTTGGAGGAACATAACTACTTTGTATCCCCGACTGACAAGAACCTCGGAGTATGTATACTTGAGGCTACCTGGGCCGTCGAACAAACCCGCATCCTCTGGAACGATGCGCTCAACTATCGCAAGATTACTGCGGCTGAGCGCCAGATGATGATGGAAAAGAAACACACGGCTGTGTTGAAAATATCCGAGTACGCTGGTAACAACGGATATACGCAGTTAAGCGCATTCCTACGAGCAAGATCCCGTCTGACAATGCTGAAAGCGCGATCC
>NW_006768545.1:0-2299 GCF_000300595.1 Phanerochaete carnosa HHB-10118-sp
CAGGTAATGATGAACGGGACTAAATACCGCAGACGCTCAAATCTGTTAAAACAGATGGAGCACAAGCTTATAATCTCTAATAGTAAGCACTACTCCCTCCGCCACTTTGGACATGACCATCGTCTGTATGCATGCATGACCCGATTCATGACTGGACATTTCCCACATGGAGACTTCCACAACAAAATGAATCTTGACAGTTCTTGCTTATGCACATGTGCAGACATCCATGAATCACAAGACCACATTCTATATGAATGTCCGTACTGGATCAGACCACAAGGTATCAGGCCGCCTAAACGGGTATCAGACCAGGTGCGCATAGAGCTCATATCTGCGGGGAAACAGCTGGAGCTCCAAAATAAAGAACAGCAGGTGTCAATTGATGACATTCAAGACTTTCTGTCACTCAACCTGTTAGTAGGCACATTCAAGTGGCAAGACTTAATGGAACACTTACGATCAGATGTGTTCCCTGAACATGAGAGAGATGCCCCAGGGTGGCAATTCCATCTAACATACTTAGCCTTTGATGCCCTGGTCCTTCAGCGACCGGCCCTTTTCAAAAAATACCACCGAGAGACTCGCAAGAGGAGAACGCCGCCCACATTCCTGCAATGGCTCTTCTCACAAAAACGATGGCTCATCAAACATGTCTGGGCCAAATACAAACGCATGCACCCTGGCACACAAGCGCAGTTCCAGGACGTTGCGCCAGACTGGCTGAAGTCAGTCATGACTGCAGCCCGAGTACCTCTCAAACCAGAAAGTTACAAAGAAGGCAAAGACAAGACCTCCGACTGGAAACAGGATGGCCAAACAGACATTGCCGAGTTTGTATCTTCAACCGTGGGATCCCCTGCATCCAAGGACCTAATTTTATTACCAGACATCAATAGCAGGAAGGAGGTAGCCCCTGACAAGCATGTAGACCGTTCCACGGACACATTGCCAAGCCTGCCGCCACAACACGGACCACTAAACCCTCTCTTTTCTTAATGTCCGCTATATTATCAGAGCTCACAGACTCCCTGCACCAGCATCGAACGCTCGTAAACAGGTGTTCATTACCCTACATAGGTAGCACTTTAAACACAAGAGATTTTTTTAAAAAATACTCACTTCCACAGCCAAATCCACCGGTCGACATTCTTCTACTAGGAACCACCGGACGTCCATAAGAGGCGAGCTCGCCAATTCTTGCCATCTATCAATAAATTCGACCACGTATGGCACGTCGTCAAGGAGAGCGGAGATACTGTGCTAGAGTTCTGCAGTGGTCTGCTGGTGCGCCTCTTCAACTTTGTGTGAAGAGACTCAGCCTGACACCTGCTGTGTTTGGCTCGCAGCTTCCGTGACTCTGCTCATGGATCTTCATATATAGAGCCAAAATATTGGCTGAATTAGCCTTTTGTTTCTGCCTGCGCTTCTCTCTCAAAGAGCACACATCACGCTTACACTGACGACGACAACAATTACAATGTTAACGACAATATCAGTCCCAGTGTTCGATGCTGTGAGCTCAATCTCATGCACAAATGCAACTGCTCGTGAGACCTCGATCAGCTCTCCGATGTGCGATGCGTTCTTGCACCAGGGCAGGGGCCTGACATGTATGCCGCATGCGCACCCAGCCATGACCCCCGTATCGTGCTTTCATAGGACGGGTAATCAGTTCACCGCCAATGTACGTTTGTGCGTCTTGCTCTTTATGACAGAACTTGACGTGACATCTAGGACCCGCACGTCGCGTAGCTCTTCTTATTGCTCAAGAAAGATGGTCGCAGCAGCAGATGGCATATACCAGGTGTGATTTACTTTCCTCATGCGTTCCAAGTGCACAGCTGAATGGGACCTTGTACAGGCAGGAATCAGCACTTACAGGGCATCCCAAATCTCTATGCCCCTAGCATTCAAGATATCCAAGACCCTCGGCTGGACAATCGCTCAGAACTTCAATGCACATTCGATGGGTCTGCGAGTCTCGGTTTGAAGCAGGTGGTGTTGTATCTGATGTCCGTCTGTCATTTCAGGCGTATATGAAATTTCAATGCAGAACAGTAAGTTCTCGGCCATTGCATTTTTACTTGAGCAGAATGCTGAATGCCTTTGCAGACGAGGCAGATGACAAGATCCACATTTTTTCTCGAGGTGCATACACCACCCGTGCGCTCGCTGGCGTAATCAACGAAGTCGACCTGCTCCCGACATGCAACCACCAGCAGATGCCATACGAGAACAAGGTGTACACGTGCACGACACCACTTGGCTAGCAAAGGGCACACTCTCAAGAAGATGT
>NW_006768546.1:0-2298 GCF_000300595.1 Phanerochaete carnosa HHB-10118-sp
GTAAGTTCTTTGCATATTATATTTGTTAGCTACATATTACTTACACTTATTAGCTCACTGTTTGTTATTAGTATACTATTAGTACTAATTTGCTCTGCAAATATAAGTTTAAAGTTTTTATAGTAAATATACAATATATTCTCTATTAACAGATACATTTGATATTATATTATACATACTTGAGCTACTATCAGTGCTATTTAGAAATAAGTGTACATGTATGTTTTTATTATTTAACAGATATAAATATCTTTATAGCTTAGCTATTTCAATAATGTGTTATATCTTTAATATATTATAGCAGTGTCACATAGTATAAAATTTTGCTAAAGCACAGTTATATGTGATCTAGTAAACTGTAGTATTTTATAGTTCTTATAATATATATCTATTTTCCAGCCATTTTTGCCACATTTTTAGCACACTCAGTATTTGTATTAAAATAATACCTCAGAAAGATGCTACTAGTATTCTAGTGTAAAAGTTATATATATATTATTTAGTTTACCATAGCAATTGTAAAAAAAAATGTAGCAAAACTTTGATCTTTCTTTGTAATGTTGTGCATTATTTTAAATAGTTATTGTATATTTTGTAGTATGTATAAAGTCATCTACAGCTTTAAATGGCTTTTGTTAACTTTTTTAACTTTGACTACTATTAATGAATTTAGTTTTAACTTGTGCCGATCTTTATTATTTGCTCTTATAGTTATTTATTTTAGTTTCTAATGTAATTATTGTGTTTGTAGTTCAAATAAATGTAATTACCAGTAATATTAGCTAAATGTTATTAGTATTTAAAGTAAGCTATAAAAGTAAGTATAATTTGTAACATTTTATTAAACTATATTTGATAATGAAGCAGTTTTAAATATATATTAAAACATTATTTAAGCGCCAATTAAATGTCCAAATATATCTAACATCTTTAAAATACAAATAGATCATTTAAAAGAAGCTTTTAAGTTTATATCTCATATTTCAAACTGCTAATTGTCATAGAATGCAGTAATACACATTTTGTAAACACAAGTTGTAGAATAAAATGCTAGTTTTAGAGCAAACGATAATATATACAGATTTTAACATTACTATTATATTTTATATACATAGACTAGCATCCATGTTCTATTGCGAGAACAGCAAATAGTTTTTTTTTTGCTAAGTACTAGCTAATAAGCTATATACAACTGTATTTGTGTTATAAAATGTCATATTTATTCTGCACTTTATCTGGTACTATATGCATACTAACAACATGTTATTTTAACTAGCAGATTTAGTAGCTAAAGCAATAGTTAATAATCTATTGCAAAAAGCCACTGTATATATTAAATGTTATTATATTAGCAAATGATGGTTGTATCAAATATTGTACATCTAGCATTATATACAAGGGCAATAGTTATATTTAGACGTAGAAGTGTGAATATGTGTTAAACTTCTAAATTGCACTTAGAAATTATTTGTAAGTTGTTAGCTGAGTGTATATAGAAACATTGAAGTGTAAAGTTTATGTGAGCTCTATGGCTTAGTGGTTAAAGTGTGCATGTTCCACAGATAAGATAGACCCAGTTCACTTCTCTTTAGTTTCGTTACAGCATGACAATCACGTGATTGGCCAAATAAGATAATCTAAGCTTTAAACACGTGTCGGTGTAATACATCATCTGCTCGATAGGAGGTTGGAGATTGGGAAGGAGAACAGTAATAGTGATTAATGCATAAGAAATGCATTCTAAAGGAATGAGTTTATATTCTATGCCACTACCTCAAGCTGACCCTCAAGCTCGAGTTCCTTCAAGATCAAGCGGGGAAGAGCTCGATGGCCACAGTACTTCTTCTCGGCATATGCCACCACCTTGCCTGTGAGGCCATACCTGTATCCATCTATGAAGCGCCACATACAGGTGAAAAATCGACATATGGAGATAACGCTAACTGTTCTGAGAGCCTTTACAACATTACACTCTAAGTCGGCCTTGAGTGATGACTCTGGATACATGCGGTATTCATGCTTGCTGTGCCTCCAACACTGCTCAATCGGATTGAGTTCGCAATGAAACTTTGGAAAGAAGAGAGCCCGGAAGCCTTGCTTTTCACAGTGAGTTTCAAGGCAGAATTTGACCTTTGCAAAATCTGGCTGATTAAAGAGAATCCAATGGCAGCAGCAGTTCAATGTAGGTGGCTCGCACTTGAAGTCCATATCACACTGTGCACGAAGACCAGTAACATCGATTCTGTGCTCCTGTAAAATGTTCTTCATACTCTTGAAGACACCAGCCCGCTTGTGACT
>NW_006768547.1:0-2293 GCF_000300595.1 Phanerochaete carnosa HHB-10118-sp
CACGACATGACACCCTAGGCTCCAAGTTCGCACACATCAACCCTGGTGCGATCTCTTCTTAGGTCCTCCTCTTCGTTTTCAATATGCTGACACCATCGCACAGGTCATTCTGGGAGCTGTAGGTGGCGATAAGCGCAGGCGTCGCGCGAGTCGTCGTCTCTTCTCTCCCCGAATCGTGGCCGAACACACGTTCCGGACGCCGTCGACGCTTGGTGGCCACGGCCAGTCGTCACTCCGCGGTAACAAACACAGGTTTGTGGGCGTGCGCCCGTCCCACCGCCTCTGGTTGCACAACGGCAGCTTGTCGGGAGCGGCCTGCTGGTTCTCGGGGGGCCTCAGCAGCAGTTGGACAGATCGTCCTGACTGTGGGGTCCCTTACTCATGCCTGGCGGGATGGTAGACGTTTAACGTCTGCTGTGCCTGGTGCCGCCAACCGCTGCATGGGACATTCTAGACTTCCAGAGTGGCAAACGGCGCTCAATCACGGGAAAGCGTCCCGTGGCTGTGCAACGGTGGATGGTCGTGGTCCCGTCTCACCGGAGGGTTCGACGGCAGAGGGCCGATCCTCTCTCGCCCTCGGCCCGACCATCACCACTGGCGGTGCGGCTCACCCCGTACTCAGGTCAGGTCGCCGACGGCTGAGAGGTCAGAGGTCAGACCTAGCCGTCACACGCGCGACATCGCTGGATCTGGTCGTGCTGGCATCATCTCCGGACCGTGCGCAAGGCACGCTAGAGCGAGATCCTGGCACCATCTCTGCTCTTCGCTGAGGGGCAATGTTTCGTCCAAGGATGAGGTTCGCTTCCTCCGGTCCTGAGGAGAGGTGTTGGCGTCGCACTCGCTCTCGGGACCTCAGCCGTGTGGGACGCTGTCCCCTAGTTGTGCAATGACGGAGTGGTGGCCCCTCTCCGGCGGATTTCCTCCTTCCTCCTTCCTCTTTCCTTTTCCTTTTCCATCTTCTTCTCCTTTGACTTTCTCTTCTCCTTCTTATTGACCTGACAGCGCGAGCAAGAGAGCGAAAGGTGAGCACCCCGAGGGAAGGGCGGCTCTGGCCAGAGTCGTCCTGGCGCGGACCCTTCCTTGGTCCTCGGGATAAGTAACTCGCAGGTCGTGATGCTCGCGAGCGAAACCAACACGCGCTTTACATCTTCTCCTTTCGGACTCTATGTCTGGTAGAAGGAAGATGGAGGTGATGGGGTTTACTCCTCCAGGACTTGCTCACATTATGTCGAGGTGTTCTCCACATAGTACACTCGCTCATTTTTTGGCTCGAAGATTCGAATCTAGTGGCTTTCATAAACATTCGCGCCGATATTGTCGCCGTGGTTACGCACCAATGGAACCTCACTGAGTCTTTTCACACGTATATATGCGATAAATGCTGAGGCGAATCTCAATCGACGTAGCATATGAGAGTGCTGAAGTAACGGAGAACTTAGGGATCGTTGACAAATCTCTTGGCGCATGTGCATCCAAGAAGCGAGGCGTTCGCGCAACGACCCGGAGGCGAGCCCCCGCGGAGGCACAGTGACGAGAGCGTAGCGAGTCGTGCATATCTGGGTACGATTCCGAAGGCGAAGGACACGCCAAAGGGGCGGTGCTGAGCTTGTCTTCCGGGAACTCTGCCTATCGGCGACTGTATCACGCTGAAGCTGCAATTCATCAGCGTCGTAAGACATCGATATGTGTACAATTGGGCCTAACCCATGGCGTAATCTGTCGCTCTGGACTAGCGCACTCCTACCCATTCTTTTCGTCAGCTCAACAGCCCCAGCTTAGAGCTCTGGAATTCAACTAACAGAGCGAGCCGACTCGGACAGTGCCGCGGCACTCTATAGCGACGATTATTAAGCGAGTACCGTTATCTCCGTCTTGCGTGCGACACTGCTTTGAATTACGCCCACCGGTGAGAGGCTGCAAGAGTGCGTCTGTCTGGTTAATCTGAGTGCTGGTCCGGTGTTGGGAGAGTGTCGGTTTCCGTGGGAACCCACCGATGTGAGGATTTGATGCGTATGCCTTCAAGCTTGATGCATTGATGCGCCATCTACGTGGCTCCACCCAAGCGTGGAACCACCCAAACACTTGCGACGCGGAGGCTTCTGCGTCCTCCACGTACGTCTGCTTCACCGTGCGCGTGATCCCTGCCGGCATGTACCCTCTTCGTTGCACCCCCTCCTGCGTCACCGCTTCTTATCCATGTTACAAATACTGTATAGATGAGTAAGGCTTCGACAAGCGACATTGCTGACTGGGAGTCCCGGAGTCGGGCGTCCCGATGCACAAATACGCAAAA
>NW_006768548.1:0-2292 GCF_000300595.1 Phanerochaete carnosa HHB-10118-sp
ATCCACGAGAATATTTCCCTGAAGGAGAAATTCTTCAGTTAGAGTCTACTACCAACGTCCTAGACGTTCTGACGTACGACGTGTAAATCTCCATGGACGACGCTCTTCCTATGCAAGTATGCCAGCCCTGACACCACTTGACAGATCTGGAAAGACCATGAATAACAGTCTGCTGTATATTCTGGAGGAGGGACTGACCAACCGAATGGCATCCTGAGCGAACCAACCGACTTTCGCTATATATTGTAGGGCGTTGCCATAACTCATCCAGGGTAGTACCACGCAGGTAAGGCCCGTGAAGGATTCTCGATCGACGCCTATTATCTGACAGACGTGTCTGTGAACTATGCCCCGAACGAGTGCGATCTCTCTGTGAAACGCCTGCGAGAGGCGTGATTAGCAGCGTTCCACTTTAGCTATATGAATTCTGGAGCACCTTCTTATTTCTCATGTCTTCTTCACGGTTCCGAAAGATGCGCAGTGACTTCAAGGCCACTAACTTCCCGCCGTACTCGCCCTTGTAAATCTCTCCGTATGACCCGCCGTCTACAGGCTGGTGATCTCTTACGTATACACCCGACAACCACAATCTGTGCGGGAGCTGCAGAGATGATTCGCATAGCCGCACAAATGCACGCTGCATTGAACGTTCTAGCTCTACATCGTATCCCGAGAGACCTGCTTTGAATGGAAGGACATCTGAGGCAGTCGGCGGTAGAGGACGCAGAATCTAAGTCGGCGTGAGGTAGATATGCAAGAACAAAGGGAACGGAGCTCACCAGATCGAGAAGGTTCAACAGGTCTGCCGCAGAGGAGCCACGCAAGCGCATAATGTCATTTCTGTCGGCGTCAGACATAGGTTTGAGGAGCCTCATAATGTGCTCCTCATCACGAGTCAGCGCAGCCATTAATTCCGGATCAGTATCACCTAGTGTAGACGCAAGCTAGGACAGCCAATCAGTGCGATAATTGAAGAATATTCGAAGAGACCTACGCGTAGCACTGAACGGCGGTGTCGTGCAGCACGGACAAGATGCTCGACAGTAGGAGACGTAGATGGACTATCGCTATCATTGATGAGGGCTTCAAGTACCTGGTAACTGTAGAAATAGAAACACAGATGAAAATCAAGGTACAAATAATGGCGAGGACGTCAACGACAGTACCCGACATACCTGCTGCCGGCAATATTCTCTTGCAGCCTACCGAGGGCGTACGCCTTCCCTGCGATAACATCAGAGGTATACTTTCGCGATGTGCTCGTGAGCAGTTTGAAGAGTGCATGACGAATTGCACACACCTCATACACGCCGCACGCTGCATTGCGAGGCGCAGATATAATGGAACGCTCGATTGTCTGAAGAGCATACGATTCGGCGGTGTCGTTACGTTCGATGGACAGCAACACATACCTCAGCACGAGAGGCGAAGAGCTTGAAAGTGTGTCTGACGCGGAGATGCAACCGGGCGATGTTCTTCTGCGGGAAGACGGCATCACACTTGGTGCACTGCCAATCGGACACGTGAATTTCTGGAGATTTATCTTCCTGAGCAAGAATCTGTATGTTGTATGACATCGATAGATCATCCAGACAGCCCACTCACGTGTATCGACAGTTCACCATTCATGGCGAAGCTACTTGATGACTATCATAGCGGTGGTCTAAGAAACCATACTTCTCACATTGCGACCCGATGGCGGTGACAGACCGGCGGCTGTTGAGATTGATGCGATGTTGAGTGCGCCAGAGCGCCCAGGAGATGCAAGGATAAGAGCCTCTCGCTCACATCCGCCCCGACGATCTCGGCCCCAAACTACGGCACTGATGAGTACCTGGAGTTTTACCTGCGAAAAGGTGCACCACAGGTAAATGGCTCTTATCCCAGTAGTTATTCTATTCTGAACGATCATCAGCAAAACCGCCAGCTCTTGGGGAGCGTCTTGAGCGTCTTGGATAACATGCTCAAGACGCCCAAGACCCCAAGACATCCGGTGTTAGCCAAGCTATGTCGTTTGTCTTGGGAAGACGCCTGGTCTTGGCCAAGACTCTCAAGACAGTCAACCAAGACAAGCTCAATGCGGCATGCTTATGGGTAAGACGGACATATTGGCTCAATCACACTCATATAAAACAGCTACAAATTGTATTTGTATACTTCTACTAAGACTGTGTACGTGTACTACCTGCTTAACTTGACAATGACTACAATGAAGGCAGATTGCATGTGGCTTAACACAGGTGTACGAAGTTTCAAGGCTGGCATGAGATCTTCAAGTGTCAGTGAGAGTAG
>NW_006768549.1:0-2291 GCF_000300595.1 Phanerochaete carnosa HHB-10118-sp
GAGGCGGCCAAGGCCTGGACCAAGACGGGGTCGGGGACGAGGAGGGGTTGAGCGCCGCCACTAGGGCACTAACGAGAGTCGCATTGGATGGATGAGCGGGACATGCCATAGCGAGCGGGAGAGCCGCACGTCAGCAGTAGTTATAGTATCATTACCGCTGACGTACGACCCTGATGTGTGTCCTCGATATCAGTGCGCAGCGGGTAGCGCTGGCCGAACGATTGATACGGTGCGCAGGAGTGCCCTGAGCATGACACAAGTGCCTCACACTGCCCCCCTCGAACATATGCGTCTGCCCCAGAAAGCAGTGCTCGACTTTGGGAGGAGAGGAAGGACAAGCACTGGGCAGGGGCGGAGTGGACGTCCACCGCCCGCAGGCAGTGCCTGTCGTTGTCGTGAATGTCGGAGGACGAGAAACTAGCTCGGGAGACAAGGGGGGTCTGCGATTCAGATCTACGGAAACAGGATTGCTAGGAAGCGCTGGAGGGACCCCAGAAACCACCTCGCGTAGCGGCTAGAGCGGCGACTAAGCGGCGGACAAAAGCAGGCTGCGATAGTACCAGCTATATACGAAGAGCTGAGTGATGTGCATGCTAAGTAAGATAAATATGTGCTATGTAAATACATTATACGACTGTGCAGCTAGCCAAGTGTCGAAGTGGCAAGAAGGCAGGTGAGTAATGTATTCAGGTCAGTATATACAAAGGGATGCGGGTGACATGGTGAAATAGCTCCCGGACAAGAAGAGAAGCCGATTGCAGTGCTGCATACATAAGTCTGGAACGGGGTATATGTTTGATATGTCCAAGAGATAAATACTTGACAGAAATAACAAGTATCAGCTTGCAGCGTAGCATAAGACTATTGAGAGTATTCACCCTGGACTATGCGAATGTGCGGAGTTCGAGATTGTGCGCACTTGCAAACTGTAGCATAAAATACCTAACAAGTGATGTAGAAATTGGGCTTGACGTCTGCTTCATCGTGAACCCTCTTTCTCCATGGTGATGGTCATGGCGGCATACGAGGGCCCTGACGCAAAGACAGCTGCCTAAATAAGTTGTTATAATGCATGAGTGTTGTGGACAATTTATTAAGTATATGGGTAACGCTATACGATTACTGAAAGGGTAGAATACGAGGCGTAGATGATGACCTGTCAGGAGCTTGTTCGTGTAGGCTGTAGAGCTCCGGCCGAGTCGTTAACGTTGCCTTCATGGACGGACTGCAACTAAGACAGATGGTGGCAGGCATTGCTGGCTATGGGACTACGCTGTCCAGTCAACGGGACACCCAGAAAACCTGACCACGAGCACGGCGACTCGGGCGACGATGGAGAGGGAGCCAGTCGGGCTTCACGCTTCAGGTGGCCTCCAGCGCCGTACAGGCTTCTTTGAAGAAATTACTACATATAGGATAGTGCCTGAAGACCCCGAAACCCGGGCCCCCCTGGGGTTTTCAAGAAAGTTGACTTCAATTAGATCGAATCGCAGACCCCCCTTGTCGGGAGATAAGGAAAGGGAGGCCAAGAGCAGCCAGATGTGCACTTGTCAACCGGTTGACAGTCCTCCCGGATCGGGACGGCATCACGGTGCGAGATGGGCAGTGGGCTGTCGTGCGCCGCTACTGCGCTCGGAGACGGTACAATGCACTTGCAAAAAGCAGCAGCAGCGACCCGCCGGAAATTGCTATTCGGTACCGCCACAATGATCCCGTCAGATCCCGTCTCCGCCAGTTTGTTCAACCTCCGATGACGACTTGTGACTCCCACTGCAAGTGTTTGTGCGAATGTCGACCTACTCACCACAGATACATGTCTTGTTATCATTCAGGGTAGTGCCCAGCGGGCCCTACATCAAATTCAAACACAGCACATTTTAAATCCCCGACTCCACCCGAGGACGACTTGCCGTATCAGACTATCTTCAGGACGGACGCTTGGCGACAGTTCGTGGCTGTCCTAGGATATCCATCCATGCGCAGGTCGGCTAGGCCACATTCGGCTCAATGCGCTCGCGGAGCTACATAGCCCACGGCCGTGATTCTCGATACCCGAAGGCGGGCCGGAGCGCGCCCAAGCTGTGCAGCCCAGGGTCGGTCCAAGATAGACTTCTGTCAAGGGCCCACTGGGCGGCAGCCTGTGGCCCGCAGAGCAGGTCCGCACTTAAACTCGCTGTACGTGTCCGGCCCCACAACACATACGCATTTCCGGCCCAGCACCCAGGCGTGGAGTCCAGAGTTCCCTCGCTCCGTTATCCAAAACCAGGCCGTCCCGCCCGCTGCAGACGCCG
>NW_006768550.1:0-2291 GCF_000300595.1 Phanerochaete carnosa HHB-10118-sp
CGAGCAGTTTCATACTCAAGCTTAGAACACCATGCGTCTTACCACTGTCCTCGGTGTCGTGTCGCAGTATTCGTTGCCCATGCCGCTGCGCAGAGCTGCCCCGGCTGCGAGTCGCGTACGGGCTGTCCCGGACTGTGTTTCCAATCTGGCGGGCAGTGAGTAGTTGCTACTTCAGAGCGCTCGCTTTGTCGCGATCTCATAACACCGCTTTTTCACAGGCCATTCTGCAAGGGCTATTGCGGCTCTACAGGTATGAGCCCTTGTGGCGCCTGTGCCGGCCAGGGCGATGAAGGGAATTGCTACTATGACGACTCAGGCGAGTGTTTCCTGGAGGTGCTGTAGGTGTGTCGACCTTTCCTTAGTTCAGCTACGCGTGTTTAATCAGGCCCCTTCGCAGGCGAAGCTAATGCGTGGGCGATTTAATGACAATTGTTTACTGTTCGGCTTGAAGACGTTCTCCCTGTATGATTCATGTACCAGTATGCAGCCATTATGTGAAGTGACAAAGTGTGCGTCAGACACTCAGTCTTGAGTTGTGTCTAGCCAATGCCTCAAGAGTTCGTCGGGAGCCTGCGACGGCGGTGAGCCGCGAGACAATGCACCTGAAGGCAAACTAAGGAAGGGCTAGTGATGCCTAGCCCTCATCCTAAGCTTACAGCTGTGCGCGGGTCAATCTAACAGCTTCAGCGATGGTATGTCCCGCAGCCGACCTTCGTTGTTTACCGGGCTTCCCAGATACTCGCTAGTATGCAGTGGTGTTCGAGTGCATTAGCTTGGAGGTCACCGCCCAACCCGACTCATATTACGTCTCGTATGATAAGGTAACGCAGCGGGACATAAGTTAGGCGGCGACGGTCGTTGCTTGCCGCTTCGTGATCGGATGAGGACGCAAGCGCAACGCTTCAAGCCTTCAGCGGGTCTAAGACATACAGGCTGAGATATCCAACGGAGTAAGTATATGTCAGAGTCGTGCAATCCTGAAGCCAAGCACTGAAATTATCCTGATCATCTTGCTCAATGGTCCATTTATGGCGCATCTCACGGTCCATGTATCTACCTACCCCTGTTCTGGTGGTCCTCGCCTCGCTTGCTGCTCAAGGTGTAGTGCATATCCCTGGAAAGTTGCACTCAATGGACGTCCCCACAGGCCGCTCTGGACTCTGCGATCAGGTCGACGGAAAGTAGGTCATCCCTGAGATAGCACCTCCAGCAGCTTCTGCTTGTACCTCTCAGCTCGTATTGCAAAGGCTACAGCGTCGATCCCGGAGAATACCCTTGCGAGGCTTGTGCAGAACAGGGCTCGAATAAGAACTGCTACTACTTCGATAACACTGGCCAAGGCCAGTTGCGGATGTTCTGTTAGGTAAGTTGACCCGTAGTTAACCGCTGAGTCCAGTGCATAGATTATATGGCTTGACGAAGCTCGTGACATGAATGCTGCACTCAAACGACCGACAACGAGCGTGGCAATAAACTGAAATTTTAACGACGATTTCCTTTTGTGACCTTGCACCAGCATGATCCGCAATTGCGTCACGTCCCGTTACGCCCCGAGAAGAACTCCCCGTGCACTAGTACTGTTGCTCATTGCTCTCGACTCGCTGCAGCTATGAAGGTGCCGGTGAGGCGCTGAAGAGAGTCTGCTGCCGCCTTTCCAAGCGCTCTGAACGATTGATCATAGGACTATACTCGCGCTTCGTGCTTATCTTGACGGTCGGCAAGTTCAATACCAACTGTCTCCGTCCGTCGAGCATTCTCCGCTACTCAGCGCGATTCTTCGCTCTCCGTTCCCGATGACCCGCTCTCGTGTGCCCGCTCGAACTGCAGCTGCAATTTCTGACGATGGCAGCTGCCCTTTTCCACCGGCTCTCTTACTTCGTCAGCTGGCGGGCTCCGCATCACATTTTCCGCCCAGTCGGTGTGCTGCGTCAGGCCCGGCGCAGGTGAGTTGTGATGAACTTGAACTAAAGTATTTCACTGATCATTTTACGTCTTACGACGAAACATGTTCAGAGCCGATTCGGATGTCGGCGATGGAAGGCCGGACGGTCGTTTAGTCAACAGTGCCGACCGATCTGCGGGTTCAGGTGCCCTTCCCAGGTTCGGCGGATAATGGCTTCGACCTAAGCGCAGCAAAAGTCCTGCAGAGATTCTGAGCCGCATATAAGGGTTGCGCGCGATGTCCTGACAGCGTATAGTTACATATTCGAGCTTGGAACGCCATGCGTCTCACCACTGTCCTCGGTGTCGTTGTCGCAGTATTCGTTGCCCATGCCGCTGCGCAGAGCTGC
>NW_006768551.1:0-2289 GCF_000300595.1 Phanerochaete carnosa HHB-10118-sp
ATTCTTGATCGTTCGGCCGCCTGCCTGGGCCCAGTGCTCTTATCCGAGACACTGTCCTGTACTTTAAATGCTAGTCAGAAGATTGAGATGCAATTAAAAAAGCTGGTAGAATTATGTGCGAGGGACAAGGCACAAAATGCGAAGACGAGGCTACAGTACTTGTACATCCTGCAGAATAATATAGTAAGCCTTTTAGTTCTCAGATGGTGGTGCTGACATACCCGTGTGAGACCGCATGTTACCCAGACCATCTGAAGCTCCTGGCCCTCTGGGACATCTTCGTCTTCATCACTGACATGGTCTGGTGGTAGACACACTGCCAAGCGGCAGGCCTGAGACAAAACATCTGTAACCGGAATGAGGAACGGCGGGCCCTCGCACGTAGAATCCAGATAGGCCCTGTGCTCCCAAAACATGATCTCAAGCTCTGGGCTGCAAGGCGTCATGAGTGCGCATTCAAATGATAAGCGGGGAACGTACTAAGGGTCCCATATGACCGATTGATCTATTTTGGTGCGCTTGAACCACCGAACGCCGAGGAGTTGCTGCCGCAACGTCGGGCAGTCACGAACTGACTGCGAGTGTGTAATAATCAGCTGCACTTCGCCGACAAACCTGTCTCCACCACGATTAATCTGGACGACTGAGTTCCCTGCCTTCCCATCGAAATGCGAAGGTGTTATCTTCCGTCCTCCCAGGACCACAAAATCGTGGAAGATTGCACTGCTGTCAATGTACGCAGCCGTCGGCGAAGGGTTCAGACAGGCACGAGCGACCACCTGCGCTGCTGGGTATATTGTGTTGTAGAAATCGAGGAGCTGTGCTTGCTCAGAAGGTTGAAGAGCACTGCGCACACCAGGACCCATAAGGAGACCAGTTGTCACTGAACAAAGTAGTTAGTAGGTTTGCATATCATGTGTATATAAGACAGCTTACTCTCCTCCGATTTTACCGCAGCATCCCGCGCAAGGTCAGCGACCGTTCCGCGAGCTTCGCCGTCACCCTTTGTAAGAATACATGCCGTGTCTCTTATCACGACATCCTCTTGGGACACGCCTTCAAGAGAGATCGCGCTGAGGTAGATGAAGCCACATCGTCCGGAGGTGAGCAGGGCAGAAGAGTGGCTTCAGACGCAGTGAGGTCCATAGAATCAGCGCATATATGCGCTACAGATGTACCTTCCTGGTTGTACAGTGCATCTCCAACAATCACCGTCAGTTGTGGACTGTCGGTGGGGGGTTGCACTTCTGCCGTAGTTCTAGCCTTCTTCTTAGCGAGACGCTGGGCAAGCACCTCGTCGGCCGTTAGTTTCCGCTTAGGGCGTACTTCGTCTTCAGAATCTTCTTCCTCAGGACCCTTCGTGTTGCGCTTTGCATGGTTGCGCGCAGTCTGCGTTGGCACCCATCTGCCGTTGCACTTCAGGCACCAGCACTCGACGAGCCGCTTTTTCGTGGCCTTGACCTTTCAAAAGCATGTCAGAGTGGTGTAGCTTCTCATTTCCGAAGTGATGTTTACTTACTTTACAGTTCAAAAAGCGTGCCATGGTCAGAATGTTTATGACTGGCACAGCAGGTGGTGGTTATGAGAGGGAAAAAGTTATATTACTGGACTTAGCAAGCTGCGAAATTCACAAGATTCCCACAAACATTTTAGACAGCCTACACCCAGTGCTTGTACGACAGTATAGGTTAGCCAATCAAACCTCCGTATAGACTGGCCGGACGTACCATGCACAGTTCGGCGTAGACGCTCTGGCGCCAACTAGAGTCATGTCCGCTCAACCGGTCTACACGCCACCCTTGTACTTGACATATCGCTGGCCACACCACGGGTTGTATATCCTCTCTAAACACATACTCTTTCTAGCTATTTTTACATTGTCTCCTGCCACCATCCTTAGAAAGGCCCGACACGCAGTGACTCCGGCCGAGAGCACGGCAGCGGAGTGGCGCTTTTGTCATGTATTATAAAGGTGACCTCCCACCTTCGAATGGAGCAAGCACCTCTTTCCCCCAGAATCTCCCTTCGAGTGTCATTCCCCTGTCGCGCGTGAGCTGTCGCCTCCGCCCGCCTTCGAGTCAAGTATAGAACCGCCCGCGAGAGCGCGGGCACGAGCACGAGCAGTAAGTCTAGTCGAACAGTATATTAGCTTAAGTATTAGGTTGTAGGTTTTGGCCCTCGCGGCGTCTCTGTAACTAGAGTTCGCTGCTCGCGCGTTCAAGTTTCTTTTCCCTCGACGACCATATCCCCTCCTTCATCCTACCGCACCGACGTCGACCCGCGTAAGCC
>NW_006768552.1:0-2289 GCF_000300595.1 Phanerochaete carnosa HHB-10118-sp
CTAGGCTGGCAACGCGGGGGCATCGTGGGATACTGTGGGCACAATGTAGTGTTCAAGAGCGGGTACAGACTGAATTTCTCAGAATTGAATAGGTACCTGGGCAAATTGCACAGTAATCATACGTAATAGTGTATTCAGGATGTTGTACGCCTTCGCGCATAGATGGACCATAGTTCCAGTAGCACAGGAATATGTTGCATTGAAAGCAAATGTATTATAAATGTACGCCATACATACAAGTGACTCTACATGAATGCCATGGCGTTGATCCACCTCATCTACGGTGAAAATCGCAGTGCAAGGACGCCCGCCAAGTGTGAGTCGTCACACAGCAAGGCCTACCGGCGGACGACGATAGCCAAGGAAAAAGTCACGAAGCGATGCCCCACGCGAACTCGACGCCGTTGGTCTTGCGGCTCTCGAGCGAGAGCGACCGGCGCTTGGTCTCGCCCTCGCCGATGGCGTTCAACTTCGTCGTCGCCAGTGTGGTGCGACGCACGATCGCGGGAAGCGAGAAACTGGTCGCGCTGCCATGCGATGTCTTCTCTGAGCCGCGCCGGCTGTGGCACGAATCGGCGTTCGCAGCAGACTGTGCGGCACCGCGAAACCCTCTGGCGTGCTCGTTGTGCTCGTTGTGCTTGCGTCGCGCCGGCCAGGCCTGTCGGCATTCTTCTCGTCTTCTTCGGGGTCGTCGAGTGCGCAAGGTAGCTCCGTGTCGCTGTGGCTCAAGTGCGGAGCTGGGGACTCGTGCTAGCTGGTGAAGACGTCTCATTGCCGAGGAGGAAGTGGGGGTGAGAGGTATTCGAGTGGATATTGAAGGCGAATAAGCCTGCTTCCGGGAAGCGGGGAAAGTGTCGACTTGCGACAATAAAGCGTAAGAGGCGGTGTTGTTGTGTTGCACCAGCAGGCTCAGACATAGTGCTCGTCCCGGAAAAGACGGCGTCGTACCAGGCGCTCAAGGCCCACGCGGACTTGCGGCCCTGCCTGGCCTTCGGGCTGGCTGAGCCCACGATGAAGGACAACCGGGGGAAGCAAACATTGCTGTCACCAGTGGCAATCTTGTGTTGTGGATCGTAGTCGTTCACTGGTCGCGCTCTCCGTCCTGGCTGAAGACGTACGGGGGGAAAGGCCTGACTAGTTCAAGAGCCTCGAAACGCGGGGTCTGCTCGATTCGATTGGTGAACCGATTAAGGGCTTGGCTCGTGACACACTCGGCGCCGCCGAATAGCTGCTTGAGACAGCCCATGATGACGACGGGCAATGCATCTTGACCAGCCTGTATGTCTTGTCCAAGTGCAATCGGGGCTTTCAGAGAGCCAGGAAGGGGACGAAGACGAGACGTGGCCGTGAGCGTAAAAGAGCTCCAAAACCCGAGCTCTTCTTGGGTTGCGTCTTGGTAAAGTTTCTTGTCTTCGTCATCCCTGCGATCTCAGTGAGAAGCGAAAGCTGCGTTGAGAGCGAAATAGACGTACGACATTCGGGCCGCAACACAAAAGCGCATCGTAGAGGCCAATCGCCCACCCGCCCCTTCGCGACTTTCCTCCTCAACCCCACGATGCCGCCCTCAGCGTCGCGCAAGATCTTGTCGTCCTCGAGACCAAGCCCGCTCTTCTATTCTTCCCGTACACCGTCTGACCCCGCTCGCAGGCCTTTCAAAACGAGTCGAGCCTCGAAACCTAGCGCCGCCAATCCTTCTTGAGATGTGCTCTCGTAGGTCGTAGCAACAGCGCGCATCTTGTTACGCCTGTACAATGAGCCTTCGATTTCTTCACCAACGGCCGTCACACGTTGAGAAAGCCCTTCTTCGCGACGGCGGCGGCAAAGTTCTCGCGAGATTCGACGCGGCATCCAAAGCGATTCTGCGAACGTTTAGACAACAGCCGGCTGAGTGAGTATATGCGCGTACCTGAGCCCCGATCCCGCGCCATGCTTTTGACCAACGGCCTCGCAAGTTGGTGCCTCATAACCACCAAGCCGGACGCCTGCTCAACGAGTCTTGCAGGCGCGGTAAGATGCTGATGCGACGGTAGAGACGGGGCGACAGGTTGTCGAACGGTCTAGAAGAGAGCATTGATGGCACCGGAGGTACGTCAGCCTTGAATGCCGTCATCTCGTTGCTGGCTCGACATTGATAATCTCCATAATGGATGAAATTGCTCGTACGCTAACTTTGAGGGGAAGGGAAGATATGTGCCTGCGACCAGAGAGAGATGGAGGTGATGTCGCCGCCGTGCACCCGCAGGCCGGGGCGCAGCGTTTGTTGGGGGGGGGGGGGGGGGAACCGGGTTT